>NW_009722315.1:39364-44433 GCF_000703405.1 Apaloderma vittatum | reverse complement strand
ACGCCAGGGAGATGCGCGCTTCCTGCGCGGGTCGTGATGCCGCTGCAAGGACTTTGTGTTATGAAGGGGGGGAAAAAATAAATTAGAAACTAAAAAAAAACAAAGAAAGGAAAAAAAGGGATCTGGCACGCGAGAAGCGGAGCTGCAGCTGCTTGTGACCCGTGCCGCCCGCTGCAGCGAGGGTAGCGCGGCGCTTTGGTCAGTGGAAAAATCAGTTATTAATCAGCAAAGAACTATCGATTTTTTGGCTGTTAGTTCCATGGAATAATGTCAGCTGTTGCAGCTGGCAAGCAGCGAACTGTGAAGTGCCACCAGGAGCACCTCTGGCCCAAAGGAGCAAGTCGATGCCTGGCAGGAGATACGAGCTGTTGCTCTAATAGGGCAGCTCCCAATTTGCAGAACGTGTGAGGGATACGTTTCATGTTTGTAATTAACAAATGAGGGCAAACTGACCGTTGCGTTGTGAAGGAGGATGGAATGTGTCATACTATTCAAGTCCATATGAAAACATCTTTTTGACGGATGTAGGCTGTTTTCCAGTCAGTTCATGTTGTGCCTGAGAAACACATTGTTTTCCTCTGTCAGAGTTCAGTTAGCAAAGCAATCTTTTTTTTTTTTTAATGCCCTGGAAATATTCATAAGGTATTCATTGAGATATAGTCTTCTGATTATTTTTCTTCTATGTCTAGATCATATTTGATGCTTTACCTGGGTGACGTGTGCTGTTCTGGACCATATGGATTTGTCTATTTATTTTAGCTAGGTCTATAATGGAGATTTTTCTCACCAACTGCTGGGATTTGGGCCCTTTTTATGAAAGCTTCCCAGACATGGAATGCTCTGAGACCTGAAATTCGTCTGTAGTCTTTGTCCAAAAATCCCAGAGTGATATACTCAAGCACGTCAATGAAATAAATCCACGATGCAGAGCTTATGCTGACATTTATCCAGGAGCGCATCAGCATCAGCAGTGTATAGTGCTGCATAATAGGAACAGGGCAATCTTTTTTCATGCTTTTTAGTATGAAAATTATAATTTCATGATCTAGAAGATGCCCTGATTCAGATCTGAATTTTAACTGTCCAGCAGTCAGCAGGGAGTGAAGACTGGCTTGGATCTATTTTAGGTATCTTTTTAATATGCGCATAGTCGGTGTTACTCTGCATTTCACTGCATTTCTCTAACTGATCATCAGATTGTGGTTGTTTCCTCAGTCATGGTCCAGCAACACAATGACAGTAGCAAAGATACGCTCTCTCCCAGCTGTCATTAAGAATCACAAGTTCATTTATTCACTGCAGAAACTTTTATCTGAATTAATCCAATATTGCACAACCATTACAGGCAACTGGAAAGGGACAAAATGTCTCATTTCACTCTATAGCTATGACAGAATTACTCTGGACCTCGATATGAAGAGCATAGTGCAAGATCTATTCTGTTGATCACCATCAGGAGAGCATTGGAAGGTAGGTTAGATGCTAATATTGCTCATGGAATGTCCCTAGTGCCACATTTACTGCTGCCACTATAGAGAACACAGTCCTGGCTTCGTACAGAATCACTGGCATGTGCAACCCTACTGCAATGAGAATCTTGTCAGCTCACGTGGTTTAAACCAAATTGAGATTAAGGCAATTTATTGATTTATTAACAGTGTGTATTTAACCTGCAATCAGCAAATTCTGTGTTCAGGACTGAAATCAGCGATGCATCAGATAAACCACAGGACTAAATGCTTGCAAAATGTTAATAAATGCCTGCAAATTGCTAAGCATGCTTTTATAGCACCAGAATTTAAGAGCTGCCTTCTCTGCCAGATCACGTGCATTACACACCTCGTGTCCTGCACGTGGATGCAGGTACCCACCTGCTTACCTTCCTGAGGAGATACTGGGTGTCCCATAAAGGGGGCTGTGGGGACCCCAGCTGGGGGAGGTTTCCCGTGCTCCCATTGCTGACTCTCCCTGTGTGAGCTGGGCAAGCTCATAGCTGGCAGCACCCTTATTTCTGAGCACCGAAGATTCATTAGGTGATATTCCTCATTAGACAATACTCCTCATTTCCCTTCTCACCTGGGAAAGCCCCTCACTGCTGGCAGGGGCAGGTGAGCAGGAGCTCTGCCTCTCTGGTCTGGCGTTGTCTCAGGTAACTTTCCCCCAGAGCAAGACCTTTTGTGATGCGAACCCTCTGCTGTTAGAAGAGTTTGCAAAACCACTGTAAAGGTAAAGAGTTTACTGGTGATTGATTAAGTAGCCTTGGGTCTGGAAAGCTGCATAAGTTTAAGAACCTCTCTGAATGCAGCTTCTTGGGAAACAGGGTATTGTTACAATGGTTTCTCCCCTGTACTGACATTCTTCCTGTCTATATCATAGTATTTTTTATTTCTAAATACATTTATTTGTTTTCAACATAGTATTTCTGCACCTTTTCTTCTTTTCCATTTTTCATTGTTTTTTTTTCTCTAATCATGTGCCTCCTTCCTTTTTCCTGCCATTTCCCTGAAATGCTTTCTTCCCCTGCTACTTTCCTGTTTGTGTCTATCCCTCTCCAGCTTAATATCTTGATACTACTTTTTTTTTTTTACCTCCTGCTTTCTTAGAGATTTCAGCCCTTTGGTGTCAGTCACCTCCCAAAAAGAGCCAAGAGTGTTCCCAGTGGCCCTGGGGTGACAGAGCACCTTGTACAGTCACCCTCCAGATGCCACTGAGGGAACATCCTTGGAGCTACACTAGTGCTGATCTCAGCATCTCCTGTTAATGTACAGTAGTGCAGGATAACGTTGTGACTTTCAGTCTGAAGCTGTTTGTGTTTGACCAGAACATAGAAAAAGAAGCAGCAATCTGGGTGCATATTTTTCTCCTTTTTTTTTTTTCTTCTTTATTCTTTGAAAAACTTTAAGTGGTCCAAATCTAGCCAGCTGTGGTGTTTCTCTGTGGTGGTCCTACAGCAAAGCTTGAAAAACAGTGAACAGGGATGTGTAGAGCAAAATAAGTAGTAGTAGCAATGATATTTTCAGATGTGAGAAGGTCTTTCTGGCTGTAGGGGTTTAGTTCTCCATCTCAGACAGCACTGAACTGTCCTTTGGAGGAAAAAAAAAAAAGACAAAGTAAGAATGGAAACGAATCACTTCTGAGATTATATTTCACGCGCACTCACAGCTCCAGTTTTGTAGGTGGAACCAGGCAGAACTGAGCCTCATGTCAACTTCCACCTTTTGGAAGATGTGAGATGTAAAGTCCAAATAAATCACCCAAAGTTTAGACGAGAGTCATATTTTCAGAGGCTCCCAGCAGCCCTCCCGCTCTTATGCTTATGCACTATGTGAAGCCTTTTAAAGCTGACATTTAGGATTTGTTCCTGGAGGATTATCTCTGAAGTAACATACCACTTCTTAGTACTTAAGATTTTTTCAACATCCTGCACTCATAATTCTAAGATACAAATAATACTATCAATATTAATGCATTGAAGACATTTTCTTCTGTACCTGAGGTTATGTTAATACCCACAGAGATAAGTAGAAGTTCATAAATACATACCAAAACCTTAACTTTTGTTATCATGACATGCCTTCAGTGCTGTAATTGTAATCACACTTCAGAGCATAACATTATTACTAGCTACCGCTCCAAAAAAATTGACTCCATTTAGTCAAACATCTCTACTCAAACTGAGCAAACACTGAATACACACATACACACACACACACCCCCCTGTATATAAATATATATAAAAGTGTGATTACTCATTCAAGTGAAAAGAATATCCTCTTGTAGAAACCTTATGGCTGGTTTTCTGTGAATATTTGATCTAAAAAGCATTTCTTCATTTAAGAAGATAGAGTTGAATAGCTGTGCCAGGGTATGCTTAGGTTTCTATTCATATAAAGACCTCATAGACCTTCCTTCTGCATTTAAAAAGTTCTCCTATGCCTGAAGAAGAATATTGTCTTTGTTTTATGTCTAGTCACCTCATGAAAGAGGTGGATTGCCACTCGTCAGAATTCCTTGAAACAGTTCTACCGAAATCAGTTGAAAATTTTGAATAAAGGTGAAATAATGACATTTAAATCCATTCACGGATAACTCATATGAAGGAATTAGGCTTCATTTAATTATTTTCCATTGTAAATAGTGGTTCTATTTCTGTTCTCATTCTTGAACACCAACCTGGAGTATCTTCACCAATCCCACTGAAATAGTACTCAGTTTATAACAAATTGTAATAATTGCTAACAGTCATGTTCACTGCATAAGCAAAATGTTTTAGAGAGTTAGACACAATCAATGGTGATGAATGGCTCTTGGTTATTCCTGTACAAATGTGTCCCACCTCTTTCTGCCCTAGAAGGGTGGTCTGAAAGGAGAGTTTACAGTCTCAGGATAACTGCTATGAATAATACTGGATGTAAGCACCCAGTATTTCTACCTCATAGCCATGAATTTATGAACTTAGTGCACCTCAAATACAGTGGGGGTGTTATGTTATTATCTACACAGATAAAGAATTGTGTAAGTTGCTCCAATTATTTCTCACAATTTATGATGAGGCAGACTGGTGTCCCTTACAGCAGAGTGCTATTTATGCTTCCTTTCTCTCTCCATATTTTTCGTGCTGTGTTTGCTGTGGAGGCCTTAAGACTTTTCTTCAATTGTTAAATAACAAGTGTAATTGTTATTAATTATATAATTATTTTTTAGACATTACACAGAAATTAATAAACAAGGGTACTTCCCAAAGATATTTTACATTTTGACTACAAAATAGGTAGAAATAATTGATGTCCTGATTATTTATTTATATATTTCAAATAGGAAGCAAAAAAACTGAAGAGAGCACATTTAAAAGCTTTATTAAAGGCCTTAGGCAAAGGATTTCTTCCTGTAATGTATTTTAATTAGCTAACTGATTTATGGATAATAAAGCTCCATAAGATGTTTGCAATGGAATTGGGTTCACTGGAAGTTGGTGTTGGCGTAATCACAGAATCACAGAATGTGTTGTGCTTAAGCACCTTTCACCCAAACCCCACAAGTGATAACTGTCTCACTGCTAAATCCTCTGT
>NW_009722315.1:11633-39333 GCF_000703405.1 Apaloderma vittatum | reverse complement strand
GCTGCGGAACCTGTGACATTCTCACGTGTGCAAGCCCAGAAAGGATTTTTGCATCTTCTGGCCAGTCCCTTTAGTCACAAATCCTGTCTAGACTGTTTTGAACCTCACTTTGTGGCTTTTGTTGGCTCCAGTGGTCAGAAACCACCTCCTGATATCCAGTCTAATTTTTTTTACTGACTGGTTTGTTCCTTTTTTTTTTTTTTTTGGTGTGTATGTGCAAGTGTTGCATTTTATCTGAAATAGTTTTTCCCTTCCTGGAGTTTACCCACCCTGAAATAGAGGAGCCTCATCCTTCTTGAGGGTCTTGCTCAGTGAAGCAAACCAAGCTCTCCTGGTCCTCTCTACTGAATACAGCAAACAGGTCTGCTCATTCTAAAAGTTCTCTTCCCTGTCTAGTCTGGGTAAAATTTAACTTCTCGTATCTAAGGGACCCCAATGACAGTGTGTGCTTCGTTGGAGCCACCACAACATTTCATTTGCCTTGTGGCATTTGTTGTGGCTGCAAGACATAGAGACATCTGTGAATATACGTGTGTATATATGTATGTGTACAACTGTGGATATTTATGTAAGTACACATGTGCACACACACACACACACACACACATATACCCACATAGTATTTTACTTGTTTGTTGCCAGCTGAGGAACTCCTGAACTGCAGCACTCCTTTGAGATTCCTCCTGTCCTCAGCACCGTCTCTCTCTCTGTGACAGCCAGTCACCCTCATGCTGAGGATACTGTACTTGGCAAATTTTGTTACCACTTGTCCATTTTTGGCACTATTAATATTGCTAGAACTAAACAAGACATGGTCCTGGAAAAACTTGGCTCATCATCTTCTTCCAATTTTGGAACACCCCTTCCAGCCCATCTTGCTGATATTTCCCTTCAAGGTACATGGCTTGTAGTCTCTTCTCAGATAAAATCATTTCTCATGTGGCTGTATAGCAGATGTTTCACAGATGTCTAGATAAATGAAATTTTGGTCTTGGCAATGTATAATAAGAATAGTTAAAAATATCAGTTATAGTTTTCAGAAAAGATGCTAGGCTCATCTGACAGGTATGTCGCATTAATTTTCCATCCGTCTTCGAACACTTAACTGTTTTTTCTTCAAAAATTACTCCAAGGCTGCACGTACAAATCAAATCAGTCTCACATGCTCTGAATTGCATACTCTAGTCTTCTCTTTTGCTTAAGTTTGTTTAAGATCTCCACTGTCAGACTTGTTACCATATGAGCCCATTCTAGCATGGACTAACTCTCCAGTTCTGGCTATGCCGTTGATATTGAGGTGACAGATACTTCCCTCGCTGTGTTTGAGTTACCATATGCAAGAGCATATCTCTAATGGGACTGTTGCCCATTAAAGAAAAAAAACAACTCTCTTGATGTGGTCAATGACTTCACATTTGTTTTGGAAGAAGCTGGAAAAAGCCCTGGTGAAGATAACTGTGCAGACAGGCAGGAAAGAGAAGTTGGAGGTAAGGAAAGGTGAGGCAGTAGCTCTGTCATTTCTGTCACTAAGCTTGTCCAGTAATAGAAATAGCCCTTTCCCATGGTCCCTATCCCAAAGCGACTGCCAGCTAGCACTTAGATAACTGTGGCTAGGGTTGGGGCAGTCGGACGCAAGTAATGCTCTGCCTCTATCTATCACCCCTCTGCTTCCCAGACATACAGCCCCTGCACATGACCCAGGAGAGGGATGTGGGCTGGCATCGTGGTGCCGTTGATTTGATTATCACTGATGCAGTAACAAACACTGTTGCTGAAGCAATAGAAGCCCTCAGACACAGAGCACGACAGAAGGGCTGCCAAGACTCTTTGCAGAAGGTCAGGGGAACATGTCTTTGCCTTGGGTCTGTGTTGGACCTGGACTGAAAATCAAGGCTTTTATTTCTAACAGGGATGTGGCGGAAGTAAGGGTGGGATGTGCAGTCTTGGTGCCCACTGAGCAGAGAGGATCACTGCATCCCCAGCAAGTCATGCAGGACCTCTTTGAGAAAACGATCCCAATGGTGTCCCAAAAAGGGAAATGCAAATGGGCTGAGAAACTTAAAGAGCACACGCAGCTGCTTCAAGAATCTCATACCTTACTTCCAGCGCATCCCTGCGGTGTCAGTCACGGCAATAGGCCTGTCTAAACTCTTATTTCCCTGTTGTAGTGTAATGAAGGTTTGCTCCCCCAGTTAGCTCATTTTTAATCCCTTTTTTGAGCTGGGCATGCCTTTTTCCCTTTTTTTGTAATGCATAATAATCATGTATGTTCTGTCCCCTAGGTGGTATGTTAATTCTTTTCTTTCATCTACTTAATTAGAAGATTTTGTTCTGCATAAAATATATGAGGCAGCTGGGGCAGGGTCTTATGAACTGGTGAACATCCAATAACTATATTAAGCAGTTTCTTAAAGCTTTGAAATTGTCTTCAGATGGTAGCTGTTGACAAACCCTGAAGTGAAGCACTACTTGAATATTCACATTAAAACTGCCATTGCAGTGAAGTTAGTGATGCATGATTAATTGGCTTAAAAGCAATGGATTCATAGGGAGTAAAATGCCTCTATGAAAATCAATAACATGACTACAATTAGCAAGAGCATTACTTTGAAGGTATTAAGGGCCACAAATCAAATTTGTCAGCTGGAGAGTAACGGTGGCTGTATATACAAACAAACAGCAGTTGTGTCTATAACACAGCATGAGCAGCTTATGGGTCTTTCACATATTCTTTCCCTTCTTTTCAAACAAGAGGTAACCATTTTAAACTAAGAGAAGGTAGATTTAAACTAGATGTAAGAGAGAAATTTTGTATGAGAGTGGTGAAACGCTGGAGCAGGTTTCCCAGAATGGTGGGAGAAGCCCCCCTCCCTGGAAACATTCAAGGTCAGACTTGATCGGGCTCTGAGCAGCCTGATCTAGTTAAAGATGTCCCTGCTCTCTGCAGGGGAGTTGGACTAGATGACCTTTAAAGGTCCTTTCCAACCAAAAATGTATGATTCTATGATTCTCTTAATAGTCACAGCAAAGGATTAACATGATAGCTACTCATAACGAATAAAAAAGCCAAAGGTGCCACTTTGCTTCCATCCCCTCGGTTTGGCCAGGACGTCTTGGTCTCAGGCATGTGTGGGTGCGCGGGACTCGACAGTGTGCAGGACAGTCACTCAGGAGTGTCTACCCTCTCTTTACCACCCCCATTCACCCCCATTTCAGCTGAACCAACCCACAACTGGCAGATGGGCAACCCCAGAGCTTCACAGGGATCATATTCCTCTACCTTAAAAATTCCAAGGTTTATTTTGGGTTGTACAAGCGCTAGAAATACCTCTCCTCTCTTGTTGCTTTTCCACAGATTCCCTTTTATGCTATTGCATAAAAATCTCTACAGGACTAAGACTATCTTGAATCCGTAGACAAATGGGTGACTATGTTGTGGTCATATTTACAGCAATGCACAGGGAAATGATCCAGATTTCAGAGTCTTCCTAAAATATATGTCCTGAATTGAAAAAAAAAAAAAGTTAAAACGTGCATAATTTGAGTGCATTTTCATGTCTTTCACTCACATAAATATGCTGAGTGGTTGATTCTGTGCATCACTGCAAAAATAGAAAGCTGTCTCTCTGCTGGGCCACTGTTCCTCTTGGCTTGAAGCTGATGTAAACAATTATAAGAATTTTAACTTGGAAATTTCAAGGAGAAGGATTGAAGAGACTTCTTTAACCTCCTTGCCTGGAGATGTAATATAAAAAAGGGAAAAATCAAATGAACAACAATATGGTAATCTGTAACAGAAGTACACGAGGTGAGAGAATGGGCAGCGTAGAGTAGGCAATTGCTAATACTGAGGAGAACAGGAAGGCTAAACAACTGCTGTATTGACCTAAATATAAATTAGCCTCACATATCAAGCAATAGTCACTCTTTAAAGAATAGAATAAAATCCTCTTCTTAAAAAAATTGAGAACTATCTAATTAAGTAAATTATCAACTAATATGGAAATGCAGGTGTACTATAGTTGGAATAGAGGTTCATGAATGATCCTTAAAGCTAATAGTGAGAGAATCTTTTTGAAATTTGCTGTTGACATAAAGAATGGAGCTGTCATCAATACGGCAGAGGATGAGTGTACTGGGCAGAAAAAAACTACTATCCTGGAGAGGCAGACCGTGCGCTAAACTTCAACAGAATGAAGGGCAAGATTATTTAAAGACTAACGTGGAGAATTTGCACTAAAACCAGAATTTATCAGATGGAAATGGAAATGGGTAGAAAGCACTGGGTCACTGAGCCAGTCAGGATAAATATTGTCATCAGTGTGATCCAACCATGAAAGGCAAAGCTGATCTGAGGATATCCCTGGTGACTTGTTTCCAGTGGAGCGAAAGTAGCACTCGGGCGGTTTGTAGCAAACTGCACTGAGACCTTATCTGGAGCATCGTGCACGCGGGTGTTGGCACCTTTGTTCATGAAAGATGGAGGAGCTGCAGAGGACAGCCTGTGGGGCAGATGTGGGAGAAAAAGGCAGGGGCTTGGCTTCCTGCAAACACATTGTGACACTAAATTCTGGAGAAACAGAAGAAGAAAAGCTATTTAAGCCAAATAATGTCATTCACACAGAAATAACTGGAGATACATTTAGGCAGGATTTCATAAAATATTTTTCATTATCCGTGTAATGAGTATCCGGAATAGTGGCAGTATAAAACCTGGTTGTCATTAAAACAAAGTTTGGGCAGCTCATGGAACACTATGACCAGCTTATTTGGTAAATAATGTATTAAGGTTCAGGACCTCCTTACCAGTCTTATTCCTCTGACTGGCACTGCTTAAAGCTAGGAATAGATAGAGAGTCTCACATCCCAGAAGATTTGATGCTGCTGTCTGTAACACCAGGTCCAAGCTGTTATAATTGCTTAAAACTCAGCCATCCTGGGCTTCTTTCATTAGAGCTGTGCTTGCTGTGGGAATTGGAGGAGAAACAAAATTGGTTTCATCTCGTTTATTCACAGCTCAGCTGCTGTTTATCCCTCTGAGATGAGTTCCCAGCACCCCTCCTCCTGTGCCACATCACCCTGACACCTCTGTCCTCTGCTGTGTCCCCATGCTGCAGGGCAGCAAGGGTGCTCTCTGTGGAGCACACGTTGTGCAAAGCATCACTGCATATCAGTCATCCCAGAACAAGTCCAATAAAGTTATCCTGGAGCTTGGTGCGAGATTTGGATCTGGAAACTCCTCCTCCTCACAGCCGGACCTCCCCAGCCCAGAGTAGTTTCCTATGGCAACCCTGAAGTTGCAACTACTAAACTGGAAGAGGGTGATTAAAGACCCCTACATGCTGCATGTAACCGGCCTTTCCTCTGCAAGACAGAGGCACCTCAGACTGCAATAATTCATGTACAGCTTTGTGTATCTTGGAGATGCAGTGACAGACAGGTTGCACTGTGTTCCAGACACCCTTTCTTCCACCCCTCCTTAAGATTCAGCAGAGATACCATGGAGCATCTTCTGGCTTTGGCAGCCCTTCCTCCAGCCTCAGCCTGCACCACTGGCAGTGGCTAACAAAACCTACCTCACTGTTTAGTGAAGCAGAAAGCAGATGCTGAAGCCTGGAGGGGTGGCTTTTTGCCTCTTCTAAGCGAATAAGGACCCTACAGGACACAGGAGGTGCAGCCATCAAGCTGGCAGAGATGCAGCAGGATTGAGCTTCTGAGCACTTTTTTAAAAAAAAAGAAGCCCAACCCTGCCATTATCGAATCCTGAGGAGGTGGAGAGGAGAGATGGATTTCATAATTCTTCGCCTCCTAAAAAAGTGTCATTTATTATCTGAAGGCAATAATTCTAACTGGTGTTATTGGTATGTGGCATGCAGGGATCTTAGTGCTAGCGCATCTTTATTAACGTTGTTATAAAAGCTTCTACTGGGATCCTAGTTATCAAATGACTCTGACAGCAATTCATCCACAAAGCCCTGTGTTTTAATTTCTTACTATCTGAAAAGAAATGGGTTGGGTGGGTGGAAAGGCTCCTATTTTCAGCTGCTTTGTCCTTTGCTTTAAAGCCTGACAGAGTGCAAGTGTAAAGGAGGAACATGTAGGATTATAACGGGTGGAATACATCTTTGAAAAATAAATATCCTGCCATAAAAAGCATGTTACAAAGTGACAGGTACCATCTACTGATATAATGGAATCTTTGATTCCCATACTGATGGCCATTATAAGAAGCAGTACATAGAGATGTGAGCCAGAGCACTGAAAACCTCTTTGAATAGCAGCAGAGACACAAATAGCAGCAAGGGATTTAATGGTAAAACATTTTACAAAGATTTTGCTATATGCACCCTGAAACAATGGAGAGTTAATGAATTACTGGAAACAGCAAATGTCTCCTTTGATACAAATCAGAGACTGATCAGTGAAGCAACTAATTTCTAGGACTTTTTCCTTCTTCAGCCCACTCTCTAGCCATGGTTATACATGATTGCGCAGGAGGTCCAGACCCAATAGAATTTGTGAGCAAAAATGATGAAAAATGATGTTTTTTATTACTTTCTCCTGGGAAGGCTCAAAACTTTTCTAGTTGCATGATATTATAGTAGTGCATCAGGTGAACATAGCAAAGTGAGTGGTAAGTGAATGATGCATGAGAGTAGAAATGGGGAATGGTGATGATTCTCAAAAACGTAGGCACATATATGTCTGAACTTTTGCCCCTCAGCTCATCACTTAACACTTGTCCAGGCAAATCTGTCCTTGCATCTCTTTTTTCAAACCCTAGAAGGACAATGCATTTTCTAGATTATAGCTTTGGAGGCCAGGTCTCTCCCACATGGGTCTTTTCGTGTGGCTGGAAAATGCTATTTCAGCAACACTGTGGCCTGATGGCCCTTCTTTCTGAGGAAGATGTATTATTCCTTGCCTGGAGAACCTGTAGCCTGGGAGGATAATTCCCTTTTATTAAAGATGCAGAGCAATGCAACCTTTAAATTAGCCTTTAGCCTATTTAGAAGTGAAGGAGATAGTAACGTGTGGGCTGTGTGAGGCTGACTCTTCTTGCATGACCAATGCATAACACACATCTGCAAGGATGTTTTTTCTAGACAGAATTTTATTTCCCACACCGTCCTGCCCCAAACCTTTTTGCTTTGCAAGATGGTATAAAACCCTTCAAATTTTCTCTGTTGCAGATGCAAAGTCCCTTAAATTACGTTCTAATGAATGGTGGCTTTTTTATGGCTTTGGCTTGAGAGTAACAAGGTGTTGGTCTCAAAACTGAGGCCAAGCTGGTGGTCTGTCACAGCATTCGTTGTAAATATAGTTGTATCTCTGGCAGCATTTTGCCATTTATGTCAGAAAGTCTTGTGCTAAGCCATTGCACGAGGAGCCAGATTTTTAATCCGGGTACTTCTCTGGCTTAGCCCTGTAAACACACTTGGCAATGCTGCCTTAGGGTTGTACACAAACAAGACAAACCACGTTGGAGTTGCTGCTTGGTTGTTCCTTTTGCTTAGCTCAGTGTGAAGCTTAGCTCAGGGTTCTGCTGAGGTTTGGGGCAGGCTGTGGGCAAGGGGGAGCTGGAGCATCTTCGGGGTCCCTCGTTTGGGTACAGAGGAGAGCAGTGTGGGGTCCTCTCCAGACCTCCTCTTGCTGCTGGCTACCCAAGCAACCTGCCACTCTCCTAGATCCTTTGCTTAGTTAGAATTTCATAATGAACGTGCTTCGAACTTCAGCCCAAGCCAGTTGTAGGGGGAGTGAGAAGCTGCTGGGTGTGAGGGGCTGTGGTTGGAGTCAGCCTGGCCCCAGGCGAGCTTGATGGTGCAGAGCCTCGAAAATGGTGCTCCTTGGAGGAGGATTTTGTCTTGGGGGGCTGCAGCTCAGGTGTCCAGCACAGCACTAAGCATATTCCTGATATTTAACAACCAGAGTAACAACTACTAGCTGTCTGCAAACCGCCACCAACACTAAATGTCTGAGAAAGTGGTAATGCTACAGGATACAGAGGCTCTATCCAGAGCAATACAAGCTCAGACTTTAAAACCTTTTACCCTGGCAGTAAATATGGTTATCTTGTCAACACACTTTCTGTTCTTAATAGCATAACTGAAAAAGAGAAAGATTTTTATTTATTTTTTAATAAATGTCTCAAACAGGCACTGCCCGGCTTTATTGTAAGTAGCCTGCAGCCTGGGTCTCTGTTAGAGATGTGGATTGCAATGAGGTATATAAGTAACAGGAACAGGCTACTATGTGCATTTTGATCTTGGCAGAGCTCTGTATTGTGTAAAAAGCATTAAGGGAAATGAAACCAAAAGAACATCCATAGGAGCTCAAGGCAATGTAAGTGTGTGGTCCTGTGTGGGCAGAGGCTGGGTAGGTGACACACAGGAGAAGAGACTTTTGGAAGATGTGCAGCACCTCATAGCAGGGCGTGGGGAGGATGGAAACGCAGGTTTGTTCAACTGCTCTCAGCAGTTGCATCCCCTTTACAAAGAGAAAGGAAGACAACCAGAAACGAGACAGTGAATGAGGACCCCTGTAGCAAGCAGCACTTTAGAAATCACAGCCAGACAGTGACTATGGAAACCTTATACTATCCAAATGGGAATAAATAATTTAGGAAAGACCCATATTAAAGATTGAATTTCTCTCCCAGCCTCAGACAGATGGACTTCTTCCCTTGGGTAGGTAATTTCTGTCTCTTTTAACAAAGTGCAGCTCAATCCAGCATTTCAGCAAAAGGTAACGCCAGCCTGCAGAGCCTTTTATCTCTTCAGCAGCCGATGCTTTACACGTACAAAATAAAGACAATATTGAATTAACCTCATCTGTAGTAGAGCATGTGCAAGCAGGCATGCTTTAGCTGCCTAGCTAAAGAAAAACTGGCTTTTTTTCAAGATGAAAATTTATCTAGTAAAACAAGTACACTGGCTTGTGTTTTGCTGTCAGTTACATGGCAGAGCAGGTGAAGTCTCTCCTTCCATCGCTACTGACTCTAGCCTAACTCGAGGCATGCCCACCCCTAAGAGATGACAGAGAATACACTGGGCAGTATGGTTTCTTTCACCAAAGTTTGAGTGTCTCTATATTATAATAGTTACAAGCTACATTTCTGCCATTTGATTGTTTTTCCTGGGCTACACATATTATTAGCTGCAGCATGTATTGTCAGATGAAGACACTGGGAAGGTCTTTGGATTATTCGGGATCCTGGGAAAGCAATGAGGGAGCAGAGGCACTGCAGGTTAAACAAATTATGGTAGCATGAAGGGAATGGAAATGTGTGCAGTGAAAGGTTGTTTGGCCTTGCGGGCTGGTTTCTGCAGGCCATTTGGAGGTATGGATCTCAGGATGTTTAAAAGGGAGCAGCTGCCGGGCATTTTCTAATCACAGAGGTTTGCCTGCTGTGTGAGACCAAACACCTTGGTCAGAAAGCCCATAGCTGGGAAACGGCTGTCTGCAGGAGCTTACATCGTATCTTTATTACTCACAAATGGCTGTTAAAACATTTTTTACTGCAACTCAAATTAATCCAAAATTTTCAATATACTATCTTGAAGTAGATTAAACCATGCACAGAGTCCTTAAAAATCAAACCTTGGGTAGTTTCCAAAGAGCATTAAAGCTAAGGTTTCATGATGATAACAGTAATTTGTAAAAGTAAATATGATAAAATGAACAGCTGCTTGCATGAAGCAGCATCACAGACTTGCTAATGACTAGATCAGTTCATTTGGGGTTTCAAAATAATTTGAGTTCTGCCTGTCTCAGTCCTGTTAATTGATTAGAAAGTAAAGCTGATCACTGCTTGCTTTTCCCCTGACACATATGCTTTAATAAATTATAGCTTGCAAGTCATGCAGTGTTGCTCGTTATTGACTTCAGATACATTAGCTGGACAGATGGAAAGGACTGTTCACCAGAAGCATTACTATCATAGTGGGGGTTTCTGAAGTTCTCAGCAGGACCTCTGCTCTCTGACGAACTCCCATCAACCAGCTGGTGGTTTTCAGGAAAATGCCAAAGTATTTTTCTTAGCAATATCTTCAAGTGAACTCTTCCTACTAGGAAAATTTTCTTGTACTAAACACATTTAGTTAGCCATAGGAAACAAATAAATATATGTCCTCAGATTTCAGCAGCTGATAAAGGTTTATTTCATTCTTTAAAATAAGACACAGTTTCATGCAGCATTGCTGGATCTGAAACTATAAATTAGTGCTTTCTGGATTTTCTTAGTAACTCTTCTCTTGTGGCAGTCTCTGGAGAAAGGGCAATTGACTTGGGAAACCCTCCCTCCTCTGAAAACAGTCTCATACAGGTTTCGAAAACTTGCCTGAAAACTTACAGAAAACACATTTTTCTAAACTTGTGTGAGACTCAGTAAAATGCTGGATGTGAAACTGGGGGAGGAAGGAATGAAAAAGGGGCAAGGAGAAGGAAAAAACCAATAGAAGCCCTTAAAAAGAGTGGTGGGGGAAAAGCCACTGAAAATGAAATGAGATAAGAAAATATGAAAGGAAAGCAGAAGAAGATGAAAAAATAAGTGGTACATTTGTTTATTTTATAGGAAGTTGGCTGACAGGCTGAATTTCTACTCTGATCGGGGAACTGAAATTATGGTTGGCTCTGGATGAAAAGTGAATAGCGAGTATCCTAAATTGAGAACTCAAGAGACTGAAATCTGTTTGCAAAATTGTTCTGGAACAACAAAACCACCATATTTTAAGACCAAAGCTTGTTCATGAATAATTTGCAAGCAGAGTACAGGCTAAATGTCTCGGGTAAGAAAGCACTAGGAAATGCTTGCTCAGAAACACTGATGAAGTGAAAAAATATATTGTGTTATCAACATTCCTTACTTTGAATTCCATTTAAAATAATGAGATAAAGAACCTTTAACAATTAACGATACTATTGAATTTTCTTTTCCTGCAAGCAATTGTCCAGGTCACTTTGTAGCTGGTAACCCTTGTCAGTTTTTTGTATGACAAATGGTAAACTCAGTTTTCAGGGGTGAACTCGGGTCCACTTGTGATGGAAATATGAGGATACAGAAATAAGATGAAAGTCTGTGGAAACAAGAGCTGGTACTGGGTGATCCTGGGCAGTACTGCCGGGAGGCTCACTGACCTTATCTTTTGCTGAAAATGTGACATCTTGGACTGCAACATTTGTCAAGGAGATATGGTCTTGAAATGCATCAGCAGAACTATTATGATTTTCCAGTAAAGAAAGAAGCTTGAAGTGGAAAGGGGATGAATGCTTTATTATTTATTTGATAGCAACATCTACCCCAAAGAGAGTAACTGAATCTGCTATAATCATCCTGGCAAAGAGAAATCTTTGCGCAGCAAGCAGCAATCTTTCAGAGTCTTGACCTGGGAGTGAATAAAAACTGCCATGTCCAAAATGCTACCAAAACCTTATAACCTCAGAAAGTCTTATCTATTGTTTTTCTGCCGTCTCTAATCGGATCAACTGTTGGAGATCTGTAGTGGTAAGAAAGTGCTAGCATTTCCTGCATTGGTTGCAAGATTCAGTGCCACACTGTGAACTTTTCACTCTAGAATTAATCTGGGATAATTCCTGGGCTTTCACTCTTTCACTGGTTTTAGCCATTATTATTCTATCAGCTTCAAAGGAGATATGCAGTCCTGATTAGCATCACTGTCACTAGAGCAGAAACGCACCCCTCATTTCTAACAGAATTATCTCCATAATTCATCATAAAGTCTTCTTCTAGGAAACCCATCGCTTGCAAAATAGCACTCTGAATTATAAAATCTGTGAGAAGGGGTACCTGTCAGAACATATCTGTGCTTCCCTCCCCCTCCCGCCCCAATCCATAAATCAAGCAAAATAGAAAATAAGAGGTGAGGAAAAATTTTAATTCAATATTACGGTTTCATGGTAATAGATGAATTCAACACCGTAGAACACAAACTTATCTAGTATGTGCAGTTTGGCACACTTTGCTACATGATAGGTTAGATCTCTTATACATCTCTGGTTCAAGTTGGAGGCATGTAAGCACTCTGCCACAATACAGATGAGTTTGCAGTGGAGGGTGCTGTTCTTCTGCATAATTATAAAACTGCATCACTATCCTCTCAATATGAAGACTGCCATATTCCAAGTCACGCATTTTTTACCAATGGAGTAACAGAATTAGCAGTATTTAAAAATAACCATATGTAACACTGCAGAGACCTTAAGTGCTAGATTAGTGGTGCCTGTGATCAGAGAATTGGCATTTTCTACAGTGGTTAACAAAGTAGTTGCCAATGGCCTTTTTACATATTTTTGTTTAATGAGGAATAATATACATGTGAAAAAGACCTATTTAAAGGCTTCATTTATATTCTTTATTTAATAACTTATATAGATTGTTGTTGGGATGGTATACTTTTTTTGCAGCTCTTTGTATTTTGCAGCAGATTGAATTGTATCACTTCTAAAAGGCACATTTTATGTGGAGAAGGCTAAAATAACAACAATCTCTGCTTTAAAGACAGATCTCTGCTGCCATCCAAATCAAAGCGTATGCACAGAAAATGGTGGTGGAGGTGTTTATCTGGGTACATTTTGTGAAGGTCTTGGTGTCTTTGAGAGAAGCTACAGGAAGAGCAGAAGCACTCAGAAAGCAGCAGTATTGGCCTGACACAAAAATCTCAGGAAAATAAGAGAGAAAACACTGGGAGGTGGTCATTAATTGACAGGGCATTCCTTGCATTAATTCGAGCTAACAGAAACAAAATTTAGCTTAGTCTTGGTGAGGAAACAAAGTTGCATTAAAGCCATCTGACATTATTGTGATATTTTCCCTTTCATGAAGTCAAACTGCAGTCTGAAGCCTGGTCAACAGGTTGGTTGAGAAAATGATAAGAGTTCTGAAGATGAAAGTGTAGACAAGTAATGAGAATTGGATATTCTGGTTTCACACCATTAACAGCCTCCAGATTCACAGAAATACAGAACAGTTAAGGTTGGAAGGGACCTCTGGAGGTCATCTGGACCAGCCTCCTAGTCAAGCAGGGGCACCTGGAGCAGCTTGCCCAGCAGTATGCCCAGACAGCTTTTTAGTACCTCCAAGGATGGAGACTCCACAACCTTCCTGGGCAACCCGTGCCCATGACTGGTCACCCTCACAGTGAAAAATTTTTCCAGCATCACCTGTGTTTTGATTTGCCCCAGTTGCCTTACTGGACACCATTGAAAAGAGCCTGTCTCTTATCTCTTTGCTGCCTCCATTCAGATGTTTCTAAGCATTGATGAGATCCCCCCTGGGCCTTCTCCAGGCTGAACATACCAGCTCTCACAGCCCTTCCTGGGAAAGGACAGAGAGGCTCCAGTCCATTTATCATCTTAGTGGCCCTTTATTGGATTCTGCTCAGTGCATCCATATCTCTCTTCTGCTGGGAAGCTCAGAACTGGACCCAGGAGTCCAGGCGTGTCCTCACCAGTGCTGACCAGAGAGGAAGGATCAGCTCCCTTGACCTTCTGGCAGCATTCTCCTAATGCGGCCCAGGATACTGCTAGCAGGACAGACGCATTGTGGTTCAACACGGTGTCCACCAGGCACCACAGGTACCTTTCTGCAAAGCTGACCTAGCAAAGATGATGCTGAGTCGCTAAGACTACAATAGTGATGGTCACGTATCTCATGCAGAAACTCCAACAGAATGGGCTAACATGTGGACAGGCTGCCATCTATTATACTGCAAGGTAGGAATCTAATTTTAACATGTCTGAAAAATGAATCAGAGTTCAAGAGTTGTGTGTCATAGCAGTGCGCTAGTGTGTACCAGTAAGAATTTCCTTTATGTCTCCTACAGTCATTAATTTCACTGGAAATCATGTGCCTGCCAGAACTGGAGAAGAGCTGGAATTATGCTTCAGCTAGTGCTTGTGCTCTATTATTATCCTACACTCCATTATTATCTAAATGCAGAGCATATTCTGGAATCAAAACTGTATTTCTGTGCATCTGGAGATAAAAAGTCAGGGGAGAAAGAGTAGTTATATAGCTATTTTTTAAATTCTGTGAATACTGTTCTTTCAGACAGAATTCATAAACCAATAACTTCTTATCTTATATTCATGAAAAGATTACCACCAGCGTCTAAATGAGATATTTAAAATCTTAATCACTCTATCACTTTTAAATCACTTTGAGTTTTTTGTGTAATTACATTACAAGAAATTCTATAAAATAAAGGTGAATAAATGATCACTTATGTGATACAGCCAGAAATAGAGACTCCAAAGTGGATTTTAAAATCTATTTTTATTTGTACTTTCTAAGCAACTAGAAATAACATTTTAACACACGATACTGTAATATCAGTTGCTGATAAGATCTTCCTGGTACTCCAAAACATAGACAAACTGAGCACAGACTAATTGGATTGGGACACACTAAAGCTGAGAGAGGAAAGGAGAAATACTAAAATATGCAACAACATATGGATAATGAAAATGCATATGCTTATTATAATAAAATTCTGCATCTGATATTTAGAAGTTCTGTGGTAATGAATGAGTATGTGCAAGTCAAGGCCTCCAATGCAAAGTCGAACCTTTAGGTATTTTAAGTAAAAGAGTCTTTATAGCATATAAAACCAACGTGTTTCATGTGATGATCGTGTTTCTGTGAAGTTGGTTCCATGGAGAAGGAAGGCTGCAGAGAACAGCCTGCACATGGAAGAACAACAAGGAGGGACCCATCTGTCTAGTACAAGGTGTATCATAATTGTGCAAGATTCTGCAGCCAGACACTGGTGGCTTTGATTTGTCACTGTCTGCTCCCAGGCAAAACTTCTACCAACTTACAGCAGTGACCTGCAAAATGGCAAACAGAAGAAAAAACTTGAAGGCTTCCCCTCCCTTAATATTTCGTCACAGTATTTTGTCTGATCCGGTCAAGCTTACAGGAAAGGAAAGGTTACATTAGATACTCTTTTTTTTTCTTGATAGCACTGTGCAGTATAAACAAGGACTTTATAAGCTGTAGATAGCAAGGCCAGCTTTTAAACTGTTAATGGTCTGAGTAGAACTTAATTACCAAAATGAAGTTCTAACCTAAAGGACAAGGAGGCAGCTTTGCAATGGCTCTGTGTTTCCTAAGAGTATGACTATAGCTTTTTTTACCAAGATTTTTAACCTGGTCCATATATTTCTTGATAAAATTGATTACCCATGAAGAAAGTTTTTTGCAGACTGTAATTCTGCTTTGTCAGAAGTATTTTCTAAGCCAAATAATGGAGCAAAGCCAGGAGAGAGCACTTGCAGCATCATCACTCATTTCTATATGTCTGTAAATGTTTTCTGGTTCTGACTACTGAAATGAATCCATCCAACTGGCTTTATATAAATTGACACGAAGGCAGTTTGAATCTTCCATCATATGTAAAAGATGTGTTATTTGTTTCAGAGGCGTGTTGTTGTCTGGTGGGACCAGTGGCTTCCTTCAGCTCCATGTTGCCTCTATTTTCTCTTTCACCTCAACAGAAAAACACATGCATAGGTGAATGCATCTCTAAAAATATCTAGTGCTAGCTAAAAGGGGTGCTAATCTGAGGGAGAGGTGTGAAAAAGAAAGCTGAGAGCACGTACAGATGCAAAATGAGCCAAAGCTTAACGTTGTGGAGGACAATCGATACGCAGCATCTAAAATTTATGGCATCTACTCTAAGAGACCCCGAGCTAACTCCTTCAGAGGTGCGAGGGAGAAAAGTGGGGAGCAGTGGGTATGGCTTGGGGCCATGGCAGGTATGCAGGGTTTGCTCCTGACTTGTGATGACACAAGACAGATTTAAAGATAATTGTTATCCCAAAGCCCCCCCTCTACCCCCTGCCAGCTGGCAGGCAGCACTTTCACCTCAATTGATCAATGCTGGAATGTACTTAAAAGAGAGGACTGTGTTAGAGCCAGGCTAACACAGCTGAGAATACTATCAAGAAGAATGCTATATAAGGGGTTAATTAACAATGTGAACCACAGCTGCAATATTGACAGAAGGCTAACAGGATGCTATATTTTCTCTAGAATTAACTGTAAACAAAGCATTTAGGTTACTAGACTGCACTGGAAGTAGAGAGAAATAGCCTGACCAGATTTCTAATATTACAGGGCTCGTGTGTGATGAAGTTCAAAAGAATTTGGAATAATTGTTGGGAAAATACGTGATTCTTCTGCAATCCCAGTGTCCATTCAGTGGCAATCCTGGTGTCAGAAGTACTGCTTCAGGTATCTTCTGTGGACGAATATGTGGAGATACTTTTGGGATGGAGACAATCTGAGTGATTTTAGGAAGAGAAGTCAGATAGGAGGCATCCTCACTGTCCTCTCCTGGAAAGGTGGTGTCAACTTTTCATGAGGTCCTCATCTTCTGGCAAGGCAGAAAATGAAACAGTGACTTTTGCACCACTGGGCAGTTTGTAGGTGGATGCTGGCTTTGGCTGAAGACTGGTGAGATTGAACCCCAGGAGTGGTTGCCATTACCCATTGCTCAGTAACAACGGAAGCTTATCTCCTCTCCCATGTGCAGTATTCCTCTAGGTGTTATGACTCCTTGAGTTTTGTATGCAATGCTACAGATTATGTTTCACTGTCATGTTCTTCACAGCTTTGTGAAACTCTATGTTCCACGTTCAAGGCTAGCTTGGATGGGGCTTTGAGCAGCCTAATCTAGTGGAAGGTGCCTCTGCTCACGGCAGGGAGGTTGGAACTAGGTCATCTTTAAGGTCCCTAGTAACACAGACCATTCTATGATTCTATGATTCTCTGACACAAGGACTGTTTGGTCTGTGACCTGATCATAGTGCTTGCTGCTTCTTACAAAGAAGAAGAACTGCAAAATTCTGTGCTCTAAAAAGAGGTCTCAAGTTTTCACATGTTAAAGGGATTCAAGGTTTCTAAATACCTGGAAGGGATTGTTCGACTGCATTCCCTGCAGCCCCTGGGTGCAGGGTGGAGGTGAGTCCCCTCACCTGGGTAAGTGCCAGAGATGCTGCGGAGAGAGAAGGGGAATCTTGCTCCAAGAGGCAAAAGAAATGTGTGAAGAGTTTTTAGTCTGCCTCTCTGAGGTCCGTAGGGCACAAAAGGAAGTGCTCATTTGGACCCACGATAGGTGTAGGCAGACTGCAAAATCAATTAAATGGTTTCAGTGATAAATTAAGATGGAGTATGTGCAGGACCAAAGGAAGTGCAGTGTCATGCTTTTTCTTTCTTTAATATAATGAATTCTTTATTTGTCTGTTTGTTTAGGTCTATCAAATATTCACTGAGTGTGTTAGTGAGCTGTATGAAAGGAAGTAACTGAAAATATCCATCTCTGACAAAATGATACCAGATTGTTTCATAGCTTCCACCTTTACTAGAGCTGAGGCATCTCTTGTTTTCTGCCCAAAGTAATTTCAGAATAAACAAATAGGACATAAAAGTAAAGGAAAAGTTATTTACAAGTGACCAAATTATATTTCATCTGGTTAGCTACATGAGACCACTTACAGACTTAAAAATGGGTGAATAGTCAAGCGCACATCTAAACTTAAGCCTTGAAAATACCACGTGCACTCCAAAAATCTCCCACTGTTTAAGTTGTTGTTTTTTCACAAACACAGTTCAAGATTTAGGCCAGAGAAATACGTCGTGATTCTGCAACCTTACTGATTGCAACACTCAGCTGAAAGCAAGGGATAGTGCAGGGACAGTCTCTGTTAGGAAAAAGAATTCCTGCATTGCATCCAGTGGCTGATATGAATAAAACGTATAAGTATCCCTCAGTACAGGAATTGAAGACAGAAGTTTCTACTCAATGACCCTAAATTAATTATGTTATCATTTGGCCCACAGTTATTGAATTAATCTTCTCAACTTGGAGAAGTTCAGATAAGAAAAATAATGCACCAGATAAGAAAAATAAATAATGCTCCCAACTTGATACCGTAATAGTGACAGTGCTTACTGGGGATATAAAAAAAACCAAGTTTGAAGCCTCATAAAGCAAGGAGAGATCCAAGTTTGACCATCACGAGGACATAAATCTACCTGCACGGTGTGTTCAGAGTTTTATATCTCTCAGGGCAAATTGCATTAGAAACGAAAACACTGTATGTCCTTAATCAGGAAACTCAGAGTAAGGTGGACACATGAGCAATTATCTACTCTCCTTGTGCTCTATCACGGCTTGTTCAGTTCAAAATCTTATGTGATCTTCCTGCTCTGCCACAGACCCTACTCCACCCCTTCTGGTTTCCTTGGAACTGTCTTGTTCTGATGTTGTGAACTTGTAGGGCTGCTGCTACTCTTTGCAACCCACTCGCTGCCCAGCTCCTGTCCTCTCCCCTGTCACACTTACCCCCAAGGAACTTCTCCCAGCTGTGGAGGCTCAGATGCTCCCAGAGGGGTTCTCTCTGGTGGTTGCCTCCATAGCGTTGTGCCGAACCAAGACCACAGCAGCCCTACAAGCCAGAGCATACCTGGCATGGTGTCCCACCTGACCAGTGCTGGGACAGAAGAGTACTGAGGCCACTGGCAGCCCTCTCCCTACCAGGATATTGCAGATGAGTTACTGTTTTGTGATTTACTGTTGCCTCTGAGGTTGTTCAAATGCCACATCAGGAACATTCATGCATGTGGATGTCCTTGGTCTTGTACTTGTTCCCATGGGGTGAAGTCTTCTTTGACTACCCTTCCACAGTAGCCAGTGCAGGGAGATGGGACACTTCCTGACATCACATAAGCACCCTTCTTGGAAGCATGATTCTTCTAATAAGCACATCTAAACAAATCATAACAGCACGCCTTCCCCTCATCTGTTTCGCTCTAATCATATCAACTGATCCTACGGTGACTAGTGCACATGTAAACACCTTCCCTGTACCCATTCCCAGTGCCCCAAATGAGGAAGATGTAAATGCGGGTTTGACTCTATGCCGTTAACAGCCTGGTCCACCTTCGCTGAGAAGCACACAGGAGCAAAACACCCCTAATATGTGGGGTCCCATACTGATCAGAGTGGGGCTGAGACCTGCTGGAGCTTTTGCCCACACCACAAGTTACCTCAGTTTGCTCTGCTCCGCGTTTGATGGCAGGTAGGTAAGGGAGGGGAACGCACACTTTTTGGGAAGCCCAGCTTCTTGCAGGAATTGTGTTTACCACAGCTGATGGAGAGGTTATGCCTGACACAGTCCATCACCACGTACTGCAAGCACCCCTTTGGTAACACCTCAGGTTGCAAGAAGAGGGAGCAGCTAATGGGTCCCTCACCTCCTTTTTTCTCTGCAGTGTCAGTGGTCCTGAGATCAGTCATATTAATTGAGAAGATCAAATCCCTGCTAGCTCAGGTATGACTATTACCCAGTAATTTGGCATGTAGTAGTACCACAAGTTCCTCTTTAGGATCAGACACTCCTCAGATATTTCTTCTGGAAACACAAAAGAAGAGACTGTCCCTTCCCTGAAATGCCCCCAGCCTAATGAACACAGGAATAAACACAGCATCTTGGTGGCTAATATCTGCTTGTGTTAGGTAAATACCATGTCAAAACATTTTTCTCAGTGTGATTTGTCCATGTTTGCAGTGGATTCAGTCGTCATATGCAGGATTTTCTCTCTCAGGTATGATTAGACATGTAAAGAAGCAAGCATAAACTGGAGCGTGTCATTAAAAACTGAATAATCTTGAAAATAATTTTGAAAGGTTTAGAAATTAGAAACACACCTAATATCTACTGCTGGAATGCAATCTGAGTTGGAGGGAGGTCTTTCTTTACAGTAGAACATGATGATGAACTGTATCTCCTTTGAATGCTATTATTACATTTCCACACTGAGCTGTCACTTTATCTCCCAACGGGATCAATCTGTTTAATAAATCTGGGGTTTATTTGCATCTCCAATTTTGTAATCCATTCTGGACTCATTCTTTTTTCAACTTCTGTTTGTGGGCTTGTTATTTAAAAGGAGGTGAATGGATTAAACTCAGAACTTGGTTCTCTTTTAGGATGCTTGCTGTTTTGAGGAATACTAGTTCCCAGTGATTTTGAAAATAATGTCTGATCTAAGGGGAAACTGTTTTGCTTCTTTAGCTGAAGTTTTTACTGACACCTCTTCTCTCATGACGTGCTGAGAGTAATCACCATTTTGTAGGAAACATCAGCTTTTCACACGATTAGACGCTGTCTCGACTCATCAAGAAAGTGGAGGTCTCAGCCCTCTATGCTTACGGAGGGAAACAGGTGGTATGCTTTGCCATATCTGGCTAGTTCTTGTTGCATATTTTATGCCTAATTCTTACCATGCACATAATAAAAATGATGACAGAAATTATACACTTAGAGGTTCTGGACTTAAATATTAGCCCTTACTTCTCTTAAGCAGGCCTAATCAAATGCTATCATTTGAAATCTTCTCTTTCCTCTTCTCCTCCCTGTGGCATTCATAATTAGAAGTCTTTTCTAAAGTGAAATGCACACTTTCAAATGTTGTTTCTTGAATTATGTATGTATTGATGTTGTTTACAACATCTTTTCCTGTTTGTTTCTGAATATTCAACTTAACAGCAAGCTTCCTTTTTCTTCTGTTCTTGTGTTGTTTTTGTTTCCCAGTCCATATTGTAAATAATGTGCCCTATGAAACTTTTAAAGTGTACACTGATGTAAAGATCACAGACTTATAGACAGGCATATATCTAGAAACTTCAAAGACGTTCATTAGCTTTACTTCATCTAAGGCGTTTAAGTAGTTATTCTGAATCTCTGAATAACCCATATGACTTTGGGTAAATGCCCTGAGGGTGTATATCCAAATAGCTATGCTTTTGCCTGTGCCGCCTGAAGCAAGTCGCAGAAAGAAACTTAATAGTAAACTGAAGTTGGAAATCACAGCATCAGACCTCAGTGAGACCCTGCTTGTGCACAGGAACCCTGCAACGAATTTCTTGAGAGCAAACAGTCTCTTCTGGCAATAGTAGGTAAGTGTGACATCTCTGGCTTCGGAGTTCATGAAGGATGGGCCACTAACCCAGAGGCTTCTTGACAGCAGGGGTGTGGGGTGATCCAGACAGCACCTCCTCTGTGCTGGGGCCAGCACTCTGCTGCCCAGTTTGGGCTCTGGCTCTATTCCAGCTCTACCTGCCCCCTTGGTAGTTTGTTATCTGCAGCACAACATTTCTTTCCAGAGGAAGACCGTGAGGTGAATTAGAATCATAAAATCGTTTATCTTGGAAAAGACCTTTAAGATCAAGTCCAGCTGTTAACCTATCAGTGCCAGGCTCATCACTAATTAATATCCCTAAGCATCACATCTAAATGTCTTTTAAATACCTCCAGGGATGGTGACTTAACTACTTCCCTGGGCAGCCTTTTCCAGTGCTTGAAAAGTTGTGGGTTCCTGCTCTGACTCAGGCTGCCTGGCAAAGCAGACAGAAAGGGGTTCAGGTGCAAGACTTCCCTGGGGGACCCTGCACCAGCCTCCTGCAAATGCCAGCGCTCGGACCCTCTCCAGACGGCTGCCACACCAGGGTGCCCCATGAGCAACAGGTGCCCTTCAAGAGCTGTGGCCACTTGCACTCCCTGGCTTGAGCGAGAGGTGAGAAGCCTCATGGTCCCTTCCCTGTCTGCTGGGCATGGATGCTGAAGAAAAGTTTTTGTGATACTTTCTGCTTTGCCCTGGATCAGCAGCTTTCCTGGTTGTGTGCAGAGAGCAGCTCTCGTCAACTGTTGAAACCCTGCTCACAAATTGTGGCCTTCTCCTTGGTATCCGATGCCTCTCTCTTGGGCGTCCAGCTTGAGAGTTGTCATCAAAAGGGCAGTATCTGTATGCATTGGTATGTCCCTCTCCAAAATCAGAATCATTTATGAAATCCCAGATTTCATCCAAACCAATGCCTGCTCTATGTATATTTCATCCAGGCTCACTTTATGTATAATTCATCTGGACAGACCAGAAGGAGCCATTTTGGCCAGGCAGCACTTCCTTCATGTAAAATACATTTAAAAATGTAAACGCAACCTAGGTCTTACCAGTACTGTGTTTGTCGCCATAGATTGTAGTGTGCTGAGCCGCTCCCTAGTTTTGAAAGATCCCAAACAGCAATCTTTAATCACTTCCCTTTCCATTCTTCTCCTTATCAGCTGTCTCCACGCATCCATTCCCCCTGAACTTTTGTCCTCTATTTTTATCACGTACAGTATTTGTCTTGACTTATTTAGATTGCAGACTCTCTGAGGAAGCGAATGTGCTTTATCTGCTTGGAAGAAATGGCCATAGAAATGTATGGCACTATATAAATGCTTTGTAATACTAATAACACAAAATGTGTGTGGAGTTTGTGTGCTTTATGACTAGTAGATTTTATGGTGACTAAGTCCTTTCTACCACTTGAGATGACAAACGCCTTCTTTTAATGCTCTCAAGGCATGTCAAATTCCTCCTTCTCCTTCTTGTATTACCATAGAAAGATGAGGCAATGCATCTTTTTTGTATTCTTTTTTTAACATGGAGAGAGGCCTGGGGCTGAAGGGAGTGTTGCTTCCGAGCTGAATGTAACAGCAGAAATCACCTAATAACGTTCTTAAGTGTTAATAATGAGAAAGAGAAATATTGAGACGAGACCTGAGACCATGTTTTATTTACCACACTCTAAATTGGGAGTCAATTTTCTAGTGAAAAATTGTCCAGTGTAAAGTGATATTAGAGTTAGGCCCATAAGGGCCTGAACTTTAGACAAAGGTTGCAGGGGGCAATGGTGGAGAAAGAAGAATTGTAGGAGAAAGACAAGAAATATGAAATATCTGTTACAATAAGCTTTGCTGGAAGCATATGTAATAAGACTGATGAATTGGAGGCATATGTGTTGCAGGAGAGGTGCTGTATCGTTGGTATTGTCAAAGCATAACACAGCCAAGAAACTTATGGTCCCAGAAGCATTGAGGAGCAGAACTTACAGAAAGGATGGACGAGCTGACGTGGCAGGTAGTGTGGCATTAACATCAGAAAACAATTTTATGTTTCGTAAAAGAGTATTAGGACTTCATCTGCCACAGAAGAACATGACTGAAATTGTGGTAAGAAGGAGGGGCACATTAAATTAATTTAGATTTGATTGGCTCTTAATAGAAACTTTTGCGAAACTATTGCACCTCCCCAAGCTTTTGACAACTCACTGTTATGGGTAGTTTTTCAGTTATGTTCTGCATAATTATTTCTACATAATGTAGTAGTAATTGAAGGATGTTCCCTTTCCTGATTTAGATGATGCTTTAGGAACTGAAATTTTCTTACTACCATGCATTTTTCACAAATAAAAAAACCCCTGCCTATGCCAATAGGGAGGTGTCCTTTTTAATACAGTTTAGTATTACTTAGCTACCCCTGCAAAAAGCTGATAACATAAAGCCAGTAACTTGCATGAACATTTCTTTCAGAAAGTATTTTCTCTATGCCTCAATATCAAAAGCTGGAGAATCAGTTACTTATTTTCCCGGCATTTTGTGCTAGAATTCATCAACCAACCTGTTGCTGAAAAATATGCTGAGTTTAAATTTTATGTCTTCCACTTCCCAATGATTAGTTCTTGCTGTACTCCTAGTTCCATTAGCAATTGACCAGAAGCTCTGACTGACAACACTAGAAATGTCAGCTCCATATTTAAAATCACATTTAATACATGTAGAAAACAAGAAAATTTGCCTCAGTTCTCAGCAGTCTATTTTGTACCTGTTCAGGCAAGTGTCTCTCTGTGAAAGTGCAGTTTTCATTTTCTATCCATTGAGCTTTTGACCTCTTCATGGAGTCACCAAACAACTGGGCCTATGTTGGATGAGAAACAATAGACTGGACCACTAAACCCATTTTTGCATTGCACAGTAGCGATCTTTGCTGTTTCTCAGTCCGGCATTTTCAGAACTGGTGACTTGCTGGCAAGAAACACGAAACTCAAAATGCAGGCTTATTATCAGTCCCTTGAGTCAGCCACTCCACTAACAATTTTTATTTCATTTATCCCAGTATTGCTCTACCACTGCTAATTATAAAGTCTACAAATTGTAGTTTTACTATCAATTTACTCCCTTTGCTATCTGCAATTTGCAGCCTGTTTGTAACTCTTTCTGACTCTTATTCTAAACCAGCTTTAACATGATATTCTTTTTCTTTTCATGTACAGGCTCAAATTTTCAAGTCATGTGGGCAAAACTTCCCAGGGATTTTTCCAGTGTCAGATTTGCCTTTAGCACCTAAGGTACCCAAAGATGCAGAGGAGGATTTACATGAACACTTACCCTTGCATACTTCCAATTAGTGTTTACAAACTGGGATTTTGCAAGGTTAATTAGATATGGCATAAGATGTGTAGGCACTTGAAGCCAAGAGTGAGATTCAAATCATATGGATCACCTGGGACTTGTTTTGGACCATAACTTTGAGACATCATCATCCAAACTGATGCTCAGGACTAAACAGCGAGCAAACCTCCAAGCAGCCAAATCTCACTCCTCCGTGTCTATCTGCAGTAATTGAGAAGATGCTCTCACTTTCTCTAAATATGCACCCTGTAGATAGACACACACCACCGCTCAAATAAATCAACGGAAAGTAGCAAGCTGAGGGACCATCAGAAAACACAGCACCAGTCTCCCAAAGGGCATGTTAGTAATATACCTTTACCTCAGGTGCTGCTGTCTACTGGGAAAACAAATGAAGAATACTGCTCATTCACTGCCAGTGAAGTCAGTCTGATCCATTCTTGTCTCTCTGCTCCTACAATGCAGCCTGTATTAATAGATCACGCATATTTTTCCTCTGAAAGCAATTTTCTGTATCTGATGCACTTTGACGTGAGGGCTAGGCTTGCTCCAGCAGGTGTAGGACATTTTAAAAGGTTGGACTTGCTGCCATTGAAAGTAGTAGCAACATGACCTTTGATCCCTGGAGGTTTATGGTGAAGCCCAAAATTCGTGGCAAAGAAGTTAATAACATTGAAATTAAATGCATAATAAACCATAGTTTCCTCCAGTGATAGTTTTGTGGGGTGATGACATACCATGTCTGGTCTATTCTTATATGTGTTTCAGATGAACCGAAGTGGTCCAGTATCATCTTCAGAATTGTACAAACAAGCATCAGTGCATGTAACAGTGTTATTCTAAAAGGAGCACGTTATCACATAGTGGCAGAAAGAGAATTAGTGTGTGGGGTTCTTTTAGCATAATTGCTGCAATCAGGTCATGTTTTCCCCTAGCTCTGAGCAGGATGCACACAGAGAAGTACTCCAAACTGATGTTGCGCATGGTTTTTGGCTATGAATCTCTGCTGTTGCTTTCTCCACAGTTTAACTACTCCTGTCTTCCGCTGCAGAGCCCGATTGCCTGCTCCCTGGGGCTGCAGTGACACTGCAGTTCCCTGCTGCTCTGGAGTGGCAGCTCAAAGTCACTCTGCAGAGGAACCCAGCTCTATGGTGCACGACCCTAATTCTTATCATTCTGTCACAGCACAATATTATCAAAGAAGGGATTTGCTGTGATTAGCAAAAAAAGGCACAAGCTGTGGTCATTAGCACTATCAGTATACCCAAGCAAGCAAAACAGTGCAAAACTACAAAGGGTGCTCATTTTTCTGCATCCGAGTTATTAGATAGCTCATGAATAAATATCTTATTATGTTAGGCAATGCATGCTTGCTATGTTAAACACAGACTTCAAGTTATTGTTCTTAAAGCCATGATTTTCAAGTTATGTGATGGTTTTATGCAGAATCAGCTTAGAGAGAGAGGGAATTGCATGAGCAGCAAAATAGTTCACTCTCTGCCAGAGGTGCTGATTTGCATCAGTCCCTAAGGCAAAACTGACCCCTGGGAAATAGGGATTTGGTTTTTGGTAAAATTCCTCCAAGAATTGCCTTGCATGCCTTCTGGCTTTTTCTTTTCAAGATCAGGGTTATGTGTAAATAAAGCAAGTTAAACTATATCTACAGCGCAGTTTGCATTGTAATGTGGAGATACTTCAGTAAGCCTTAAAATAACTAGGTCTGCTCCTGAAAGCTGTCTGCTGAAGTTTAATCTGGTTTCCAGCTCCGTAGAGAGGTCTGTTGTGGGTACCAGAAAGAGCTGGCCTGGAGCAGAAATACAGATTAGGGTAGGGGAAGAGGGAATGCTTCCAGGACTTGGGGTGGTGTCTTGGTACTTATCCTTGAGGAAAATGCTGACCAGGTATCCCTGGCATCTTCTCTCCTGAGAGGCCATTTGCACTGTGCTCCTGCTTGGGAGCAAAGACAAGATGCCTCAGCCCAAGTCCTGCGACTCAGGAAGAGCTGTCTGCACAATTAGGTTCAGCTGTATTAATTTTGCCTTCCTCCTTTCAGGCTGAGCAGCGCCAGCACACTGAAATGAGAGGAGACAAAGTATACGTAAATAAAACAGGACAAACTGATTAACGCAGAGAAAGGTAATTTATGAGCAATCAAAAAAAAAAAAGCCAAGTGAAGCAGATTGAAATAAGCAAGAGGGCTTGCATATTTCCCTTCCACAGGAAAAAAAACATCCAACAACACCCCAAGAATACCTTGGGCTCGCTCTTCTGCATTTTTTAGCACAGAACGTTACGCTTTCTCCAATGCTTTTGGAGGGACTGCAAAATTTTGTTATCATCTTTCCTGAAGTCCTGTTTAAAAATTCTGCTTTGCCTCTATGTGATAGCAGGGCAGTGATCGGTATTGTTATTTTCTTGGGTTGAATTATATGTTGTTGTCTGTACTAGCCTGAAGAGGCTTTGTGAGTTATTGGCAAAAAAATGTCTAATTTCATTCCTCTTATTTCTTTTCCTTCGGGGCCTGAAGAAGGTATCAACCATTTCTCCACAATATGCATCAGTTTGGGCAGCATCCTCACAGGTAACAGTGAGGCTGCTGCTGCCTGTGATCCCTGGTTCCCATGGCAGTTCTGCAGAGCTTCATTTTGATGAAGAAAAGGATTTTTCCAGGATTCTGAGCCATGCCTCCATTTTTCTTTTGTGTTGTATTTTGTCAGGTTCCTTATGGCTCTGGTATTTCTTTCCAGTTGTTGAGCATCCTAGTTTTCAATTTTCTGTGAACTGAAACACTGGGAGAGGATGACTAGCACCTCCCTGCCGCTGCTCTGAAGTGTAGTCGTGAGCAGGCACGGGGCTCTGACTATCATAGAATCATAGAATTATTACTACCATGACTGCTAAACTATATTCTAAAGTGTCCCGTCTACACATTTTTTGAACACCTCTGGATTGGCAACACCATCACTTCCCTGGGCAGCCTGTTCCATCACGTCGCCACTCTTTCAGTGAAGAAATTTTTCCTAATATCCAATCTAAACCTGCCCCGGTGCAACTTGAGGCCGTTTCCTCTCATCTGATCACTAGTAGCTTGAGAGAAGAGACCAACACACACCTCACTACAGCCTCCTTTCAGGTAGTGGTAGAGAGCGGTGAGGTCTCCCCTCAACCTTCATTTGTCCAGGCTAAATAACCTCGGTTCCCTCAGCTGCTCCTTGTAAGACTTGTTCTTGAGACCCTTCACCAGCTTCGTTGCCCTTCCCTGGACACCCTTCAGCACCTCAATACCTTTCTTATACTGTGACGCCCAAAACCGCACACAGTACTCAAGGTGTAGCCTCACCAGTGCCAAGTACAGGGGCACAATCACCTCCCTATTCCTGCT
>NW_009722315.1:0-11609 GCF_000703405.1 Apaloderma vittatum | reverse complement strand
GATGCCATTGGCCTTCTTGGCCACCTGGGCACACTGCTGGCTCGTGTTCAGCCAGCTGTCCATCAACACCCCCAGATCTGTTTCTGCCAGGCAGCTTTCCAGCCACTCTTCCCCTTTCCTCTGCTCCCTGAGGCTACTCCATGCAAAAGGCTCCTTGCCCAGCCTAAGTGAGTGCCAGTATTGTTTCTCACTTTCCTTTGAATGGGGATAACACGGATTCCTTGATATTTCTACAAATTGATATTAATCAGGGCTTTTTGTCTCTAACCTGTGCCCCAAGCAGCTAGTACTTTTCCAGCTAGCTCAGCCCTAGGAGAATCAGAGGGAAGTAGTTCTCAGACAACTGGGCTGTATTTTTTCCAAAGCACAAGTAAATGCACTTTGAACAAAGGACTTGATTTTCCTCTGGTGTCACCAGTCCAGGATATTATTTGTCTTGACCTCCTGTCTTTGACACCTGCAATAAACTCATGCAACTCCTTCCATACTGCTGCACCCCTAAGGTCAATATAAAACATGGTAATAACGACTTCCATATTTTCTTTAAAAAATGATTTTATAATATCTTAACATTTGCCTTTCTGTTGCCTTCAAACCCACTACCATTTCCGTTTGAAGACTTCTTTTTACATTGATAAAAAGTCTGGGAATATGCCATCCCAGCCACCTGCTAAGAGCCTTTAACACTCTCTGCAGTCTCAGCCTGCAAGAGCTCTGGCAATCAGCAATCCATGCTTTGGCTGGGACCAGACAGGGTGGGGTTTTTTTTTTGGAAATCAGATTGACGTGAACATCGTTTTTCTCAGTTCTTTGCTCCACTGCATTCCTGTCAAGTGCTTCACAAGTGTGCCTGCCTCCCTCAAATTCTCCCTAATTTGTATTCTATTTGCATAAGGTTTTGTCTACCCCAGGAAGTCGAATCAGTCACCAGCCAGCCTACTCTCCTGCTTCCAGCAGCACATTTTGCCAAGACGTGTGGGGATGTTGTATATTTTTTTACAGTGTGGTTTGGAGGGCCCCTCACTGTACATACTTCAGTGACATGAAGAATATCTTAACATAGATAAATGCACTGAAGTGTGATTTCTCCAGAACCTGGCTGCACCCTTCCCCTCACCCTGCTGGTGTTTGCACTCTTTTTAAAGCCCTGTATGCAGTCAGCCATACAGAGAAACAAAAAAGTACAACCTGTACCTGTCAACCCTGGAGATATTTTTCTAGCCCTATATTTTCATGCCTTTAGGAAAGCATCACTGAACACCTCCAAGGGGTAGTGGTGCTGTCAGACACACTCCATTCAGCACTGTCCTCCTGTCACTTCCCACTGAATCTCTGACCCTTACTGATACACCTGGGGTTTATTATTCTCCAGTTCAACAAGATCTTATTGTTTTCAGGCTAGACGTTAGCTCATCCTTCTATGGCAATTAAGTGAGGACAATGAGATATAGCAATTATGAACAGAAAAGGTAGAAAGGAGACGTTCTCCTTCCCCTTGTCATGCCCACCCATCTTCCAGCAACTGGCATCTTGGCAGCATCCTGGGCTGGAGCTTTTACTTGAAGTATCACATTTAATAGGCACAATAGGCTTCTTTAAAACAAAATTATACTTTTGGCTTCTAAAATAGATTGCAGTCATTAGTCTCACAGCTATGTTGTGTGGTTGGAGAAAAAGAACTTCCTTCTGCTTTCTTTAATGCCACTACATGACCATTGCAACGGTGCCCTCAAGGTCTTGAGTGTGATAATGGATACAGCAAACTCACACGCTTTAACCAAGAGTTAGCGAGCAAGTTGTTGGAGATGATCCCACCTCTCTGCTCAGCACTGGTGATGCCATACCTGGAGTGCTGCGTCCAGCTCTGGACTTCCTAGTATGAGGGTGATGTGGACAAACTGTAGAGAATCCAACAAAGGACTGACAAGATGTTTAAAGGGCTGGAGTAACTGTGACATCAGGAAAGGCTGTGAGAGCTGGGGCTGTTCAGCCTGGAGAGAAGGCTCAGGGGTGATATCACCAAACCTGATGGAAAGGTAGAAAAGACAGAGTGTACTTGACAGTTCATGATAATAAGTCAGGAGGCAATGGACACAAACTGGGATATGGGATGTTCATCATGAGAGTAGTCAAATACCGGAACACGTTGCCCACAGAAAGTGTAGCATCTCTATCTTTGGAGATTTCAACACTTAACTGGGAAAGTCCCTGTCTGTTTGAACCTGCTTTGAGCAAGGGATTGGACTTGGTGACCTTCAGAGATACTTTCCAACTTAAATTATTCTGATACTATGAAAGATTTTTTAACTTAAGTCCTCAATCTCGTTCATGCTTCCAGGAGCTCTTGCTTACCTCACTGCCACTCCTGCGGAAGCCACCCAGTAGCTTGCTGCCCATCCTTGCGTAATTTCTAGTTCTTCTTTTTGAAAGGGGGTAACATGCAGCCATCAGTATCTTAGCCCTGAAAAAATGAATCACTGTTTCCTCAGAGTTTGAGCTGGTGTTGGTCTCTTTTTGGCACTGGCACTAACTGTTTATGACCAGTTTCAGTGAGCACATGGCTCCCATAAATAAAGACATGAAAATTTACAGTCACAGAATGAAGCCAAGACCTCCTTCTCTTCTTCAGTGTGTTAGCAGCCTATTTTTGCCACAGCACATTAACCATCAGTCTTCAGTTTTTGACCTCACAACTGCAAGAGGACGTTCAAATACCCTGCATGGAATCATCTATGTATAACTTTTTTGTGCTTTCCAACTCCAAATACTTCCATCAGCTTCTTTCACTTTTCATGACATGCTGCACATCAGAGCCATCACGTGTCTTTGCACACCAGCAATGACTAGGTGCTCAATTAGGCTGTGTCCACTCCTATTTCACCACTTGAAGGAACCATGGCACTTTCTTTGTCCTCTAAAGGGATCCTACTAGACACAGTCTTAAACTTCCTATGAGCTACCCATACACCTTACTGTGGTTCCTTTTCTCCCACACATGTCATATACAGGACTCTAAGGGCAGAATATAACTCAAGGTTACGACACCAAAGTGCAGATGTCTGCATGAATGTGTTCACAGGCAAAGTAAACATCTAAGTACCCATCAGGACATTGAAGAGCTTGGTACAGTTGCCAGCACATGAGTGTTAAACGCCATTTGGGATCTCCTAGCATAGCCCAGCCGGTGTGCAGCAGCTAGTTCACTGGGGTGAGATGTCACATAGTGCTTCTGTTATCTCGCCTCATGCAGATGGCTCAGATGCCCTAAGGCGTCTCAGATATTACTCAGTGCTTGTGTGTTAACAACTATCTCTAGCCCCGGTCAGCTAAATTGCTTTCTGGGCTTCACTTGTGGCTTTGTTCAGTTTGTCCACAGCTAGGCACAAAGAGATGTAGGAGACACATCGGCTTTAACTGCCAGTCCGGTGAAGATGCCTAGTGAGAAAATGTGACTATCCTGACACGTGAGGCATAGACAAATACCAGCCATTTCTTCCAGCTGTTTAACTGTGATAGCTGGAGGAAAGGTTTTGTTGGCATATTGATTTAAGTCCTTATGAAACCATGCATCGATGAAGAATTATGTCTTTACACATATATATTTAGCATTACATTTCTGGTTCTTGTAATGAAACCATCTTCTTTTTTTACTTTTGCTTTAGATGAGAAGAACTTTCTGAAAGATAGGAATTACAGAGCAGATGTTCCTTCTAGCTCCGTCCTGCTCTCTGCTAGTATATCTATTCTCCCCTGGAATACACCCCCAGGTTCCCATCTTGTCCAATGAGTTCATGCTTTCAAAGAGAGCAAAGGACAGACATGTTCCCAGCAAAGGAATGTAGATATTTCCCCTGTGTCCAAGCCATTTTCCAACAGTTTTTTTCCCCTGCAGTTCTCTTCTCACTTCAGGGATGATAGGTTACTCACCCTCTGTCCTAAACTTTAGCCATTTGCCTTCTATTCCCCGTGTTTCCTCTTTTAGCACTTGTATCACTGCTTTTAGCACCGTATTTGCTTGTTCACATCTGCTCATTTGAAAATAAATAGAAACTCCATTTGCTTTCAGGCTCCAGATCCCTGCATGATGTCCATTATACAAAGGTTTTCAGTGGAATTACTGATATGTTTTGTCCATGTAGTGTGTACACCCTTACAGAACTCTTACTGGGCAATATACTCCACCGTAATTCTTGCACCAGTTCCCACAGGTCAGAACTTGTTGCAGCTTGTGATGTTTGCCAAAGGACATACAGCTTCTGACACTGTTTTTTGAAGACTTCAGCTTCAGATTTTGCATTATTTTTATTAATGTGTCTGACTCTTGACTGTCAAAGAGATAGTCATATTCTGGAGACCTCATACCAGACTGGATTTCAATTTTACTTGGAAAAATCTAAGTTTGTTTTGGTGAATATTAATCTGGGTTCTTGCTGGAATTTCCCTCTAGATCTTTTGTCACAGTTCCCAGTGCTAATCTGGGGTCTGATCAGAAATATAATTGCTAAAATTGAAAGATGTGATCATTTGCAAAGTCTGTTTTGTACTCTGGAAGCACATCTGACACTTCATTTCACCATAATTCCTTATTCTTTATGCAGTAACAGAATTTCAATATCAGTCTGAGTTAACTGTGAGTTATTAAAAACAGGAAATGCTGTAGAACCAGCAAAAGTCAGAACTGTCCTCTAATATCAGTCTTTTTCCTCACCAGACACAAAACTCAAATATTCTTCAATAATTTTCAACATTTCTGGAGAATTTGCTTTATTTCCGTACCCACACAGTGCTCATTTTGCTTTAAGCCGCAGGAGACAGCAGAACGCTCTCATTCGGTACTTAAGCTTTGGCTGATCACGATTTCAGCTTGTGAACCTCTGCCCAGCAAAAGCGCTGGTCCCGGCTGGCTCTTGCCAGCATCTGCTGAGGCGAGGCTCCACGCAGCCTTCCTCCCTGCTGCTCCCAGAAAGGTGATAATAACAGATGAACACCACCATGGATGCTTAGGAGACAGCGGGAGGACAATTTACAAACTTAATATGTTACCTCCAGGGCTACAGGGCACCACACATCTGCTTTGTTGCCATAAACATTACTCCTACTGCCTTTCCTAAATGTAATGGATCTTTTCCGCTAAACGAGTCCATCAGTTTATGCAAGGAGACAAATGCTTTTCTCCCCCTACACCTGTGAGCGCTGCTGAGCCTGAAAACTCATGCAAAGTGAGAAGTCAGCAGTGTACGGGGAATGGTAAATAAGGTATTAGGTGATGGGCAGCCTCTTTCACAGAATTCAGGCTGTAGTGTCAGTTGCAGTGGGGAAGTGAAGAGGATAAGCTTTGAATGAAAATGAAACCCACCTTATGACACCATTTTTTCTTTAGTTATATCTTTTCGTTTAATGTGTCCCTGTTGGTGACCAAGTCAAGGAGCAAAGGCATGGCTCGCTCTCACTTCAAGCTGCAGACCTATTATTCTACCAGTGGGAAATAAGGCTTTTGCAGTCTATTATGGGAAGCCAAATTGCTTCATCCTCAGGAATCTAAGTATTTTACGAGCTAGCAATAGGGAGTCCATACAAAGCCATAATTTGCAATCTGAATCTAATTTCAAACTTCATCTCACCAAAAATGAAAATTAATGTATGAAGGGACTCCTTGTATCACAAGTACTCTCTTTCTGAATTCTATTACCTTCCGAGTTAACACATAATTTAGGTTTTTTAAACAAATCAAATTGAAATTGATGGATGCTTTAAAGTTTATAGTCTAATCTCTTTGTGTACCATATCTTAACAAATTACAGTCAGTTTAGGATAAAACTAAGTGTACACAATGTGAAATAATCTTGTCAGGAAGCCTACTCGCTTAGGCAGGAGAGTTTTGAAATCTTCTTAGCAAAAAGGAGAGCTTTTAATAGACCTTATCCAAGTGTGTTGAGACCATGCAGTCCTGCACGTCTCCTGGAAATAGATGATTTGGACAAGCAATCACTAACCTAGATGTGGCTTTAACCTTTACTTCAATGCATACATAATATATATCCTTCTGATCTGAAGAAGATTACATTGGAGAAGACAGGCTAGACATAGCTTGTCTTAACAAGAATGACAAGAATGATTTTGAGGCAGCAGAAATATGTTTCCAAGTTAAGGTAGGACAGAGAGCTGTGTTTCTATGCAGAGGGAGTCTTTTGAAAGTCATGTTTACAAGAGACTTAAACACTAGATTGAATGCATAAGTTCAATGAACCCATGTACCAGGAAGAGGTTCCTGGGGGGCTTCTACTACCAGTAGGAGCTTGTGTGGGCTGTGCTGAGGTGGAGAGCTCCTCAAACAGCAGGTTGACAGCCTGAGGTCACCTCACTTCAGCCCTGGAAAGAGATTCGAGCAAAGAGCTGCATATCAACAGAAGGACAAGGAGCGGTTATATCCTGCAATAAAGGGAACCCTGAGCCACCTCTCATTACTCAAGGACTCACTTTTATCTACTTGCAAATCAGATATGACATTTTCCAGGCTGGTCAACCGCCCCACTCTACTTTTTTATCTTTTTTTTTAAAAAGCTGATACACTTCAACTTTTGAAAAAGTAAGCAAAGCAAGTAAATTATCCTAACTAGTTCCTCAATATGTTCTTTCATGCTTCAAGCAGAGACTAGTGGTCTAGCAACTGATCCCAGTCATGGTGGGGATATGCATTTTACTGATGCTGTGAAAGCTTCCTTGAATTTGGATCAAGTGTCAGACACCAAGCACATGGGTGCTCAGGGAAGATTTCCCAGAACAAGGACCAACACCGAGGTCGCGGGTTCAATTCCCGCTTGGTCCCCATGTGTTGCCTGGTCTAGTCGAGAGGTGACGTCCCTGCCCAAAACAGAGAGGTTGGACTAGATGTTCTCTAAGGTGCCTTCCAGCCTAGCCCATTCTATGATTCTATGATTCTATGACCTCAGCAGCAAAGCCCCCTGGAGAGCCTGCTGGGAGTGGGCAGGGTGTGCTGCCTCCATGCTGCCGTGCCCTCCCTGCCAGGGTCTGCAGAGGAGCTGGCTGAGAGGGTGGAAGGCACTTACACCAGCATTGGTACCCATCAGTATGCTCCCTGGGAATGCTCATGTGTGACATAAAGATGGAGGGCAGAAATACAAAGAAATACTCATGTTAAAATTGTCCAGCAGCCCTAATTCAGCCCCTGATGCATACATATTCCCTAGTCTTTGAGGGACTAATCTGACTTTGAAATCTTAACATCCAATGTCGTTTCTTACTCTCAATAAAGATCATGCAGTTTACACATCTTACCTTTCCATGAGAATTGTTTAGTGAGCACTGATTTTTCTCAGGCTTGTTTTGTGTTGCTGTTACTTTTTAAGGGTGCTTTTACTTCTTAGGTAGGAAACCTGGAGAAACAGCCTGCCAAGCATGGGTTAATGTGGTTTTTCTGTGGAAGAAGAGTAATCACATGAAACATTAGTGCTTGTTCTGATTGCTTCTGAGGGTCAGGTGGTAGTTCTTTTCTAACTTGCATTGCCAGTTGCTTTATCTCTTAACTTGGAAGGACCATAGTGCAAGGGGTTCAATACCACCTTCTCAACCTTTGTGCATTCCCAAGACTGAGTTCTCAGTCCTTTCCCAGCAAAATAATGGCACAATCCAATATAAATCAGCATAGACAAATGCAAATGGCATGTACCAGTGGTGGTATATACTTATGGTAAAGAAGCTGATCATCGAGGAGTAAATCAAACTAACCTAAGTAATTTTCCAGAATAATTTAACATTGGATTGGACAATATGCCATGTGCTTACATACAAGGTTGTGGCAGACAGGAGGATTTCATGGAACAAAAATTTTCTCTTGGAGAGCCATGACAACCTGTATTTCCATAACATCTACTGTGGCCTTCAGAGGCCATTTATTTAGAATAATTCTAAGCGGGGTAGATCTATTATTTTGAACATCGTATTTTTTATATGAATGAGTAGACAGTTGTGTTGTAGATTAGCTTTTCCTATTTTCATGAACAACTTTTTTTTTTTGGTACTGCTAACATATACTTTTGAGAAGCAAAAGAAAGAAAGCTCAAATATACTCAGCGCACTTTCTTATTTATGCACATGTATTATTGCTAAATAATGTATGTTATTTGGCAACGGAAAGTTATTCTTGTGCCTGTTGACATTAGTACTGCTGTTTCTGCGAACAGTTAGATTTCTCATACATATGCATTACCTCCCTTTTCTCGCTGCTCACCCAGGTAAGCAATCATCCTTCAGTATTTCATTGTGTGAAATGGCAATAAGGAGTCTTGCAGCACCCACTACTTTTACAGCCCCTGGCTGTGTCCTTTGAACAGTTTTAAACATCGTTTCCCAGAGACATAGAGGTTGGAGGAAGCAGGTCCAGGAGCAGAAGTTCAGCTCCGGAGCTGGAAGTGAAGTGGTTCAGGTCACTCAGAGTCCATCCATGCATGTTCCTTCCTTCCCCTGGAGGGCAGCAGAATATTGCTGTTAAGGGCAGTTCACTTGATGCTAAACCCTTGGGACTAAGTAACACAGCTTTTTTGGCTATACTGAATTTATCTGCCCTGTAGTCCTGCCATCCTGGAAATAAGCTGTGGTGCCACTGGAAGAACATTACCAGGTGAGGAGAGGGTTGAAATGTGATGCTTCCATTGAAAGCATTAAGTGAGACAAATGTCTAACCTGTAGGCACCTTTAGGTTGCAGATTGCCCCTTGCCTCCCTTAAATTCCACATCAACTCTTGAAAGGCTGATATCTGGGGTGCTGAATTGTCTCACTAAAGGTGTTACATTGGCAAGGCTGGAAAATAAGCTCCACCTTGTCACACTGATGGGACTGGTAGACCCGGACCTACAGACAGTCCAAAAAGTCTCTGTGTCCTCTTTATGCTACAGAAGTAGTTTGTCCTTTCATGTGCAGGCAGAGTGAGAACAATTTCGCATATGCCAGGACCCTCAAAGCATCAGATATTCCATCGGATTTGTTTGGGAACAGTGTGAATGTCGCTCTCACAGAGCACCTATGGCTCAAGCTGGTCAGCACAGCTTTTCCGCACTGCTTTGCCAATGTCTTTCAGCATTTCAGTCTCCCCAAGGGGTGAGAGTGCCTTGCAAACCACTAAAATTTTGAAAATACAATACATCTGAAAAATTTTTTACTACTTCTTTCTGGGATCATATTTCAGTTTACTTTTCAACTGTTTCAGGGACAATGCAGAGTCAACCAGAACAGCGGATACTGTCATACGCACTGCCACAAGTCCTATTAACAGGCTCCAAGCATTGACTTTCTCATCTTCACCTGCCACCTCTTGCTCAGGCTGCAGCTTAACTCTGCCCATTGCAGTGGCAGACATTTTTGCAGTAAGCAATGAGCCAAAAGAAAATGAAGGTGGCTACAAGCATGTTTAGGTAGTTTTTCCAATCACAGTGACCTCAAGAGTGTTGGTGCAAGCTGGCAGCTTGGAAATAAAAAACACCATATCCCATTATCAGTCTCACCACATCCTCCCTTTCAAGAACTGTTTGAAGACGCCCAAAGCAATTGAGTAGCTATTGAATGACTTCTGTTAATGCTGGACTTCCTAAAGCTGACTGTGGTTTATTAAAAAAAAACCTGGCCAACTAGTACTGGAAGAGATTTAAAGAAAGCATAAATTGCATTACCTTGGAAAGTACTGGAAAGTGAGTGTTGAGATCCAGAAAGGGCATATAGGGTAATGTATTAAATATGATATCCTACCACAAGCAGGACTTTCTTCGGCTGTAGGAGATGTGATGAAAAATAGTGCTAAAAGAAGGTTAAGAGGCTCTGGATTCTCAATTACTTTGCAACAAAAATGTCTTGGGGTGATTTATGAGAGATTCAGGACTTTTATGTCTTCTGGGAAATTAATTTATTTTTATGGGAAACTATTCAGAATGTTGTGAACCCCTCTTTTTTTCCAACTAAATATATTTTGTACCTCCAAATATCATGTGGCAAAATAAACAATAACAATAGTAAGGACAGGTCAGATGAAAAGCGTCATTTCTGTTAGATAAATATCTGCTGGAGAGACCTCTTAGCACTGTGTGGTGGGTCAGGAAGGCAGCAGGATGCCTCTGCATGTGGGGATGCTCCTTACCCATAGGTGGTCTGCATGCCCAAAGCCTGTGGTGCCCGCACAGGCTCTCCATGCAAGAGCAGGGGACTCTTCTTACAGCTGACCCACAGGATGAAGGCCACTCTCCATAACAGGCACATGCCATAGCCAAGGATGATGATAAAACAACTCAGCAGCCACTATACTGCTCTGAAAAGAAACTATATGCAATACCGTGCTCTCCCATATAGACAGCCTGTATGTTATTAAGGTCATCAGTGCTTCCTGGAATGGTAAAATCACTCTTTCTTTTTTCTTTTTTCTTTTTTCTTTTTTTTAACAGGTTTTTTTTTTCATAGATTCGTTCCTGTTATCCCAGAACAGCCAGCACCATGCTGGGATATTAGCTGGCTGCTTTTCATTGGAAAACATCATCGACAAAGCCATTTACTGAATCCTAACATTTTTGCATCTGGGCTGCAGGAAAACAAATGTGCACAAGTGACTCTGAGGACTGCAGTGACTCATGGCGCTTCATCGCTAGTAACAGCACGTGAGACGGAAGGACAGCAGCTTGAACTGCAGAGCCCTATCTGAGCCCACAGGGCTGGCAACTGGGACATTTTTTTGCTTGTAACCGGAGTGCGTCTCTTGTGGAAGCCACTGAATGATGGTGCACCCGAACGCCATGTGCCACTTTCTTACAGAATGCCCTCACACACTGTGAGACCAGTGACATTTCTCAGATGTGCAGCTCGGCTCCTAATTCTAATACTGCCTTTTTCGTATATCAATGAGAGTTCTCAGAATATGAAAGAAAAGTATCAGAACGAAAAAGTCATTTTCAGGCTGGGAGTAAAAATTTTGCCCTAAGACTGATTAGAAATGAAATTTAAAAAGGTGCGGAGATTTACTGGTTCAGCCTACAGTCAAACTGCTCAGTGCTGCAATGACAGAGAGTGAACTACTAGCAGCCATTTGCTCATCCTCCTAAAGCACCAAAATCAATCCCTGAAATGAAGCAAACATAGCTGCATTGATCTAGTGATGACCTGATTTTTGAAAGTCACTAAGAGGCTATAATGGTATTTTAATAAAATACAGCATTTGTTGGAGTGTTGACATGCAGGCAGCGGGAGGATTATGTGGTGGCTCTGATGAGTCTCAGGACTGGGGAGCAAAAGGTAGCAGGAATTTTCTCCAGGCTACAGCCTAGAGACAAGATAATCATTAAAAACACCAAGTGTGTTCAGCTAAATGTGGTGGTCTTGATAGTGGGGTGATTTCTTTTGTTAATTTTGACATAGGAACAAAAAAGATACATTGTTTTCCACTTCTTCAGGGAATCTTAGAGAAAAAAATGTACCCTCCTCTTTGTTTGGGCAGCCCATTAATTTTTCCTTTGGCATCTCTCTTGTGCTGAGAACCACAGAGCCAGATGTGAGCAGACCTCTCTCAAGTGACCCATCTCAATTCTGCACCTGGGAAAGAACAACCCCATGTGCC
>NW_009722314.1:44743-52633 GCF_000703405.1 Apaloderma vittatum | reverse complement strand
CTATCAGGGTAAAGCGGTTCAAGACAAACATCAACCTCTGGCTAGTATTTGAAGTTGTAAAAAAAGATTTGTCCACTGATTAAAGATATAACACCGATGAGGCCATCGGGTTAAGCTTTTGAACACAACATTTTTTTAATCCAGCTAATAAAATCTCTAGGTCAAAGTAGTTACATAAAAGTTTTGCCTGAGGCTGCATATATCTTTCTAGTATTAATATATCCTATACTTAATGAAACAAGTGATGCACCGATGAAATAAAAACTGAATATCAGAATTTCTGTTACATGGTCACTCAGGCCCCTAACAGAAAAAAAGTTAAACAGGCAGAGTTTTCTGAAAGCTCTTTTTTTATATTTCTTTTCTAGGGAAATAGAAAAGAAAGGAAAAGGAGAACAAAAAGGAAAAGGAAAAGAAAAATTCACAGTTATATTTCAGTTCTACCTACACATTGGATCATGTGCTTAAAGAAAATACTTCCCTGTAATTGCAGTAATTTCAGGTGCTAGTTTAAGACAATATGAATATTCCTTAAAAGTCACTCCATGTTTTGAAAAATATAACTCTATATCTGCATCTCACTGAGCAATTTATCAGTCTGTCCCAGAAGGTGTGACTTTAGGGGCGAGGTAACTGGAAATACTCAGTCTGACGCTTTTCGTGAAAATCTCGAAAGAAAAGAGAGCTTGGCTTTTGTTGTGCTTTGAAGAAGGGAAAATTTCGCAATTTCAACCAGTTACTTAGAAAATATCTCTATCTTTAGGGGAAAAAAAATACTCACTAGTGCTAAACTTTCCTGTCTAAATAAGCTTGATCTATTCAGTTTAGCAGCAACTGCTATAAAATGAAAGTAAAACCAGCCTTCCGCAATTTCTATAAATGCTTTAACCAGCGAAGTACTAACTATCTGTTCATATAAAGAGATATCAAATCAAATTACATATAGCAATATTACAGGCAAATATTTCAAAATGAATCAATTTTAATCTATTTTTGGCATGTTATAAAAAATGCTATAATATTAAAGATTAAAAAAAAATATTCTGCAGGTCTAATTCTCCTTCCTAGAAGTAATTCTGTACTTATACATGACAGGAGAAAAATATATGTCACTGCAGGATGGATTGTAAACTCTTTATTTCCTCTGCTAAGCAGTAGGCTGTACCAAAACCCTCCAGCACGATGAATTAGTTTTCTTAGTCTCCGAAGAAATCATGAGCTTGCAAAAATTTAATAAAGGTTACCACATTAAGCAAATTCTTATAACTACTTGTTGCCTCCAGTACAGAAGAAAAATAGGAGCTCCTGATCTTTAACTTAATGTTATAATGTAGATTAATTTATATTACTGGTCTCCAAGCACTGCAACATCTCATTTGACAGTGGTGCTAAAAACTATCATGCTTTTAATCAGAGTAAGGCATGCAAATACAAGGTTGAAGACATTAGCCTGCAGTTAATTACCAATTTTAGAAGTTTTCAGTGAAGAAAATGAATGCTTCTCAAGCACACTGCAATGCTATTTTCCCTGTAAAACAGCAGAAGCCATTTGAGAATGAATGGAGTCATTAAACACATCTCATTTTCACCTGTATTCAAACAAAAGAAAAAATAATGAAAAGGTCATCAAGAGAGGCAACAGTTTAAGTGTAAGCTGACTGTTCACTGGTACCACTGAAGTACTGGTGGTTACATATAACATAGAAAGGTTAGCCAAGGAAAAGCCATCAAGTATAAGTTTAACACATTCAATCTTTGAACAGGTTCCTGCACAGACTCTAAAAGGAGTTGCTAACTATATGTCTCTTGTGTACTATTTTATTGCTTAGCAACAATTAATGTAGATATTGTGCCCTTCAGGTTTTGTCCAAAAAAAACCTCCATAACTATTTGAAGTATGAAACTTTCATAATGAAGAGGAAAAACATCTGAATTTTAAAGTATATCTATGTGAATTTCCAGGGTGAAAAAATATTAATACTGAAGAATTTATCTTTGCCGTTTGCCGGCGCCAAAGGTCACTACTCAACATATCCTGAAGTCCTTTTTCAGTATAAAGCAGATAATAGCTGGACACAGGTTACTTTCTCCCAACCAGTTGGCTATGTACACACAGTGCTAATAAAGAGATAACACAATAATGCAGTTTGTAAATTAATCTCAGAGAGCATTTCAGCTTTTATCAAAATGAGGCAGGAAAATTAAAGTTCTGTGTATTTTAATAGAGAAACTGTAAAAGGAGTGCACAGGGAATGTTCATGGAATGTATGCTCCCAACAATATTTAATTGCAGGAGAAAGTTTTGGAGTTTGGCCATTGCGAATGTCTTTGAATGAATTACTTCCATTAATAAATTTTACGAACTGGTATGTGAATTACAACGGAAACTTAATATGCTGCTTCTCTATATTTAGTACTAAAAAAAAACCAATCCACAAAATAACTTCGAGAACATCTTTTGATTTATACAGAAAATTAAAGGAATTATTTTTTATAGTATTTGATTTGACACAAAAATTTTAAGGCAACCATGGCAACAGTGTTAGTAACAATACTGAACTGAGCGACAGTAAAGTCAATATGCAAGCAGAGGAACATGAGCCTTTAAGAGAGCAGCATGTTCTGACCCAGTATAACTTTGATGAGCACTCTCTGACTTATGCCTTCTTTCATTTATGATAAAAGTCCTCATTCCCAGAGATGCTCTGTGTAACCGAGCTCTTAGCGAAATGGGATGAGTCAGTGATGTGTATAGCAGCTATTCAAAACTATTTAGATAAGGAAGAACAAACTACTGTAGGCCAGAGAGTTTTTCACTCTCACTCTTAACGTAAGATATTATGGACTGAAGAATTTGATGTAGTAATAGTTGTAATATTTGAGCAAATATAGACTGGTAAGAAGTTTTATTAAAATATACCGTGGTCTATCAGAAATACACTTAATTGTCCCACTGCAAGTCTCAGAAGAGTAGACATTTAAAAGAGGTTCCTACTAATGTTTACATAAATTTCTGTTAGTAAGGACATCACAAAGACCTTTTGGCAGCTTTTAGCAGTTTTACTTTTGATTACTTTGAAATGCAAGGTTTCAATATCACCACAGGATAGTGAAGCAAAAAAACACAATTCTATGAAATTTCAAAGGAATTTCTAGTTTTGTTTTAAACGAGGCATAGGACACATATATCCATCTAAATATTTTTTTTCAAATTCATTCAGCCATCTCTAAATGCGTGGCAACACATCAGCTAAGTCTGATTGTTGTGTATTGCACACAATGCTGTCTTTAGGGAATGCTTGAGCAAAAAAAAAGAAAAAACTCACTTTTTGTCATCTAGCCAGTCCAAGATCTCTAAGTATAGAAACAACAGTTTTGCGCTGCTAAGGCAATGGATCTGGATGGTCTGATATAAAAGAAGGCAATATACTGCAGGAGACCAGAAAGATCTAAGCGGCCTTAACCTCATACACTGATAGTCTTTGTCAGTCACATACCTCTCTATCCCTACAGAGAACGATTTCTTTGGCTTTCAGACAAGTTTCCTCCTTTTCTGCACAGACAAAAATGTAAAACGCACAGGCACTCATACAAACTGACACCAGATTCCACTTTCAGCTGCTCTGAAACAATCTGAGCTCACTGCCACTTAGCAGGTCAGTTAAAGAATTAATCATAGAATCATAGAATCATAGAACAGCCTAGGTTGGAAGTGACCTTAGAGATCATCTAATCCAACCTCCCTGTCATGGGCAGGGACGCCTCTCAGCTAGATCAGGCTACTCAAGGCTCTGTCCAACTTAGCCTTGAACACCTCAAGGGAGGAGGCAGTCAAAACATCTCTGGAAAATTTATTCCAAAGTCTTGCCACCCTCATACTGAAGAATTTTTTCCTAAGATCCAATCTAAACCTGTTTTCCTTTAACTTAAACCCATTTCCCCTTGTCCTATCCGTGGACACTCTTGTAAAAAGTCCCTTCCCAGCCTTCCTGTAGGTTCCCTTCAGGTATTGGAAGGCAGTTATAAGGTCCCCCTAGAGTCTTCTCCATTCAAGACTGGACAATACCAGTTCCCTTAGTCTGTCCTCATAGCAGGAGTGCTCCAGCTTCTGGACTACAACACAACCAAATAAAAATAAAGGCACACTGAAGAACTGTATTATGGCCACCAGCCATTCTGCCCGAGGCACTCGTCGAACAGAAAAAAGATCACAGAATCACAGATCCTTTATTCCATGGAAATATTCCTATGGCAAATGGAAATATCCTACTTTCCACAAGGGAAATCCAACGTTTCAGAACATATTTCTGGATTAGGGAAAGTTTATGGCTGTGCTTTTTATGAATATTTTCTCATTATGCTTTATCAGCTTATGTTTGATTGAGGGTTACATAACATTTACTATGGTCATAGCATGGGCAGAGATTAAGATAATTAATGTTGAGCCATCACTGTTTTTCTACAACCGATTGTACGATGAAGTATTGTATATAAACCCAGACAATTTGCCGGAACAAGCTACTCACATTTAGAGAGAAAATCGCAGTATTTCAGCTGCAATCTCTATACAGAACATTGTAGAACGGGATGATTTCTGCTCACATTTTTAAGAATTTTCTGAAATTATTTCCAGTATTTTTTATGCTGTTCTGCATCTGAATGCAGGCCATTCATTCAGAGAAAGACTCTGGAGTTTAAATTACAGCTCCTTCGTATAATAAAAGAAAAAAATAAAGGAAAAGAAAACCAACTATTATTATAGTCAAAGGGGGTTCTCCAGCTTTTGTCTGGCCATTTTCCAGCTCTTTCTTTCAGCTAAAATTACATTATTCCTAGACTAATTTGAAGACCTTCCCCTCCTCCTTTTTCGAATTTCACCTGATATAAGCAAGCACTGAGGCTACGAAGCAAGATGAGTCAGAGTAGTTTTTCTACTTTCTTGATGCAGGAGTGATTTTCTGTGGGAGTATGCATTTATGCATGAGAAAGGGAGAGATGACCCCAGAAAAGGAGGAGGAGGATAAAAGAGAGTAAGCTACATCAAAATGACATCACAAGATATCAACTGTAAGAGAGATTTTGCTGAAGAAAGTGAAATGTGGGCTATGTTACCCAGGATTATTTATACATAACAAAGCCTATAAATATGCAGTTCAAATCTTGTATTTAGTTACAAAACGTGGAACTCCCATGTGAATCCAGTAAAATAGAATAGGTGAGGGACCAAATCCACCAAAGCAGGAATACACACAAGTGTGCCTACCATCCATCATTCATGGCTCTGCATTTTCAGACATGGAATCAGCCAGTACTCCACACTGCAGGGCACAGGATAAAGTTCCTCCGGCATCTAGAGCTGTGGCAACTGGAATCAGAAGCAATATAGACATGGAAAAGCACCATGGAACAGCCCAGTATGAGGCTAATTAGCATTTGGTTAATTTGCCCTTCGAAGAAAGCAGTTCTTTGTTGTATAGTCAGTAAATACTTTTTTAAAAAATCCCACTCAGTTGTTTAAGACTGATACTTTCTCACATTTATTTAAAAACATAGGCCAAAAAACTCACCCTTTTAGTCGAGCAAGGAGATCCAAGCAGACCAGGGAAGTAAGTACACTGGAAAAGGATACCTCTTTTTTGTTGTCAATTGATTTCGATGAAGGTTGCAGGGAGGGAAAAAAGGGTGGGGATTCAGGGCAGGTGGCAGATATAGGAAGTGTCATAATAAGAATACAGCTGCACATACAGCATTCTAAAAACCAGAAACACCAAATCATGGAGGATCTCTTATTAGGTTAGAAAAAATTTTCAGCTAATTGGGTGAGTACATCAAAGAGCTTCAAAGCAGTTGTGAATAATTGTTCTTAGCCTTTCCCCCAGTCAGAACTTTATAATGTTTAAGAGTATTAAACCCATTTTTCTGGTAAGGCATAACATGAGTCTCTCTGTATATGCATCCATCATGTTTGCTTTTAATTTTTAGCATTGGATTCATATTTTGTTTATATAAATCTCAATATTTCACAAATTGTTTCAACTCAATTGGATCTCCTATGAGATCTCTTTGGTTTTGTTCTTTCTATCACATCTTACAGCTATAGAATCTTTCTCAGATACACATAATTTCATTTTGTCTTTCTGCTCTATCTGAAAGGGCATAAGACCAGAGAAGGAATTATAAGAATATGTCAGGAACTGAATATACAAATGTGTTTTTCATATCTCATGGCATCTCCTGAAACTAAGCACTGACGTGTCTTGTGACTTTTGTTATTTCGTGTTTGCAGATAATGTGTTTTGTTATATAAGGATATTCCAAGGTGTTTTGTTCTGCTTGAACATAAACTGTTATATGATAAATTACCATTTATAAACTCTCATTCACTTATGTCAGCTGACTATTTAAGTCTTGATTGAATCAGCAATTGCTAGAGTCAAGACTGATGGAAAAATATTCTCTGTGAGTATTTTCTTTCCTTCAAATGAAAATTTTTACTATTTTATAACCTGCCATTTAAGTCTAGAAGCAGGAAAAATAATATCGAATCTATAATACAGGTATTATACATATATGTATACAAAACCTAGATTAAATTTCCCTGATTGGATATAATTTTTTTAGACATGGTAAAGTTTATGAACTGAATGAGTTCTGCAAAGCTGTAACTGTAAACTGCAGAGGAACTAAGAATTATTTTAGCTACAGGAAACATTTGACATTCATTATTTTTGGCATATCCCTCCATTCTTGTCCTTTTCAAAGAGCTCAGAAGATTTTGTATCCGTAATGATTAGGGTCTGAATGACCCTACATGTTAAAATGAAATCATAGAAGAAACTAGAGAGCAAATATCATGCTTTCTATGCACGAGACTTCTGCATTACAGGGAGGGAAATAAAAAGGTCTACATGATACAAGAAATGTTTCTGTGATAAGATGGGTCATAAAAACGAAGTTTTTTTTTTCTTTTGTTGGTAGTTATTTAGCAGTATATAGGCATACATTCAGCTGCTTCAAGTTTGTTTTTCAAAATCCCTTAATCAGGAAAACGTGCATGCCATTAAGACTATCTCTTCAACAGAATAGGTCTTTTTTATTTTGGACAGACTTAATAAGATAGTCAACATTTTTCTAATGCTTTTCCAAAAAAAAGGTGTTCTAATGCAGTACATTTTTATAGAATTAGGTTTGTTCTCATAATATATCTCCATTTTTATGTCATTTTCTGAATACTAGATGTCCCAATTTATGAATTTCACATATTAGGAAATGCATGAATTACAGCCATTTACTTTAAAATTCTGTTTTAAACAGTTTCCAGCCATCTAACTAGGTTAGGAAATGAGTGAATTTATTCTCCTTTAGGGTCTGAAAACTAATAGACAATTTCAAATACAAAAATAAAGGCTCAAAACCCTAGACTTCTATGAAACAAAACTACTCACATAAGAAGCATTGTATATATTGAAGAACTAATTGAGCTGAGGTTGATTTTTACACGTTAGTAATTTAAAAAAAACAAATAACATGCATATATCCTTTTATTTGTGTTTCTTGTCTTTCAATCACTATCTCATTAAAGTAGAAGCTACTTACCTCTCTGCATTAGCATGACCTTGACTACATAACAGACATTATCATGTCCTGATTAACTAGAATTTTGTGCACTTTCCAAACAGCTGTAACAATATTTACTTTGATGAAGGTATTATTACTTACAGCAGCTACAACTTAGACTAGGATCATGACTCAATGACTTCTGCAAGCAAAACACTCCACAGCTAATATCTTTTCCATTGGTGTTGTAAATTAGTTACCAAGGAAGGCTACTTGCAAAAGAGGTAATACATTGTTCAGAAAATATTCCATTTAGAGATGTACTTTTTCTAG
>NW_009722314.1:38962-44712 GCF_000703405.1 Apaloderma vittatum | reverse complement strand
CAGGAAAAGTTTGCAGCCCTACCTATCAGGAGCTTTATTTTGAAACAAGGTTTGGACAATCAAGTATGTTTCCTGCTAAATCAGAGGTAATGTCTAAGGAACCATCTTGCTTATTAATTTAAGTCCCCCATAGTCACAAAAAATGGGTAGAAATTGAGGGAAGACAGTCCTTTTAAATCGCTGCCATTAAACACAAATACCTCAGAAGCTCCTGTATGCTGCCAGAAGAAACCAAAGGTATCACCAATGTCATAGGGAATTTGCTGGATGTGAATGCCACATTGGCAGTTGAGGGAGATTTTATTTTCCATTTCACCACTGAGGCAAAAGCAGTAAAATTCTGGGAGGACTTCCAAAACGCAATTCAGAATTGAACACATTGATAGTAAAAGCTTAACTATAACTTAAAATTTAAAGAAGTATGCAGAAACTGTTTCAAATTCTTTCTTAAAAATTGAATTATCCATTATCAGGCATCTTTTCCATACTGATGTTTTTACATTTAATCTGTAAAGTTATCAAAAAGTGTCTCACTAGACAGAATCCCTTTATAGTGAGTTAAGAGCTAGTTATGCTTCCAGCCTTGTTCTCCAGTTGCACTTTGTTGTTCAGTATCCCATAAGAAATTCAGGATCTGGTGGCCATTTTCAAATCAAATTAAAATCAAACTAAATTAAAATCAAACTATTCCTGCAGTTTCATTAAAAACCGGGAGAGTGGAGAATAGAATTCCAAATTAGTGTCCCTTTGGGGGCCAGTTAGCTCAGTCGGTTGAGCACGGTGCTGATAAACCAAGGTCGCGGGTTCGATTCCTGTTCGGTCCCCATGCGTTGCCTGATCTAGTCGAGAGGTGGCATCCCTGCCCCTGACAGGGAGGTTGGAAGCCGGGAGAGACTCTTTATGATGTTCCAACCCCAGTAGACAGTCCAGACACGAGAGCTCAGGCACTGAAGTTATAAATTCCAGTACTCACAGAGCACTTGATGGAGACCAATCCTTTAGAATAAACTTTATTCTTGCCAGATCTTATCACTGAGCCCTATTGGTAAATGTGATGTATTACAAATACTAAGTTAGACTAGACTTGAATAACTTTAAGTGTTCCAGTGACTTATTATCCTTGGTGGTTTTCTGATTTAAACACATGTAAGGACACAGCTTCAATAGGCATTATAGTTCTCCATTTATGCAGAACCACATACATCTTCATAACTGCAAAAATGTGGAATATATTGCACTCTCACAGCTAAAAATTAATATAGTATAAATAGGTCAAAAAGGACAACCACTGGGAAAAGGAACATGGGTTTACTTCCATCAGAAAAAAAACATCTTCATGGAAGTGATTTTTTTCAAGGGAAGAGCAAAGTGAATAATTAGCCTAGGACCTCAGAACCTTCCACGACAATCAGCTCAAACTGCTTCATCTCACTTTTTGTCTTTCTACCCACCTTACTATTCCCCACTGTGTACGAAGTCTTGAGCTCTCATTCATTAAAAATACCAGCCTGAATGTTCCCCAAGGACACTTCGATGCTCTCATTGCAGTTGTCATGAAAAGAGAATACTACCTGTGGACACCCACTTCCCCTCTATTTGGTCTCAAAATTTGTATGTGCCTTGTCACCTACAAGCATACCTACTCAATTCCGTAATCATGGCTGTTTTGCTGTTAATTTTCATTCATAATTTTCTTCCACCATTGACAAAAGAGCAGTTCCACCAAGGCAAACAGATAATTTACTGCCTCACAGAGAAATGTTTGCATAGTCAAGAGCAGATTTGTACAGCATATTAGGTGGTCTACTACCCATACTTTTTGCAGGATCCATTCTGATTTTTATCATTTCCCTGCTCCTCCATGCATTTAACATCATTGACTGCGAAAAAATACTAGTTTTTATTTGACAAATCTATTTTGATAAATCACCTGGAAGCATTGTGAAAAAAAAAAGTAGCAAATGAAGTGATACTCTAAATTTTTTATTTAGAGTACATTCATTTTACTGATCTAATGTTATCCATGCATTATCTAAGTCTTTCAGCTGCTGAATATTTTACAGCAGCCGCTCCAGGATAGGTCCATGACTATAACACTGACCTTGTCCTTTGGAGCAACAGCTTGGCTCTGCCAGGTATTCACTTTTCCCACTGAAATCAGTGAGCATTAATGAACCTTTTAAAAGATTTAAGTAAAACTAACAAGATAATCATACACAACACACATTCAGCTATTGTATCTGCTGACATGGTATCAAATTTTAGTCAGCAGTAAGCAAAATTGCTGAAAGAACTTTTCTGACAGGTCCTCTCATCTTCAGTTTGTAAGATATATTATTGTAATTACTATTATGAATTTTCTAGATACAGATACACTACTGAAACGAACAATACACATATATAAATACATTTAAAAGGAATATCCCAAATCCTGGAACAGTTAAAGCATAAATGGCTTATTCCTCTTCTTTCCTCCAAAAAAAACCCACAGTTCTAGATGATTATAAAAATGAAATCTTTTTTTCTCCAAGAGTCTGTTTTGTCAATATTCATCTGCTTATACTATGTTCACAGAGGATACTGATATGGAAAGTTTCCTACCAGATCTAATCCATCATTACCCAGAAGTTTTATCTTTCCAGGGTTATGGACTGCCTTAAACAAAGTGAACTTACTGGGAAGATGTCCTGAATATTACGGGAAAGTTTATAAACGGAATACATTCTGCAAAGCCAAGTGTGATTTAGATACTAGAGTAACATAATAAAATATATTCTGCAAAGCCAAGTGTGATTTAGATACTAGAGTAACATAATAACATTTCTATGACTACTGTTACCAGATATATTTTTGTATTTCAACAAGGAAAATCTTGATTTCAAATGGATCTTCAAAGCTAAAATATTAGAATATTTATAAAGTTATTTTTATTCCAGTATGACTTTTTAATGTTAATGCTACAGTTAACACTCAATCATTACATTTTGAACATCCAGAGGCATTGAACTGAATGGTCTCACATTAAGAAATGCCACAAAATTTTAGACATAGATTCTAATTTTGGAGGTCATAAAAATTTTCAGTTATTGTAAGGTTATCAGAAAACAACTTTCTGTTTTAAACAACTTTCTATTTAAAACATTCATACTATGACATACTATAATATCATTTGATTTCAAAGTGACTTTTATTGCTGAGAATTCACAGAAACTTAGCCCAATCACCAGGCATTCTAGAGGAAGAAAAGAAGTCATAGAAGTCAAACATCTAGGCTCCACGAGATGCTACAACCACTCACAAAGAGATTTCAGATCTTTATTACTGTCCCTAGGATGTTCCCTCTGACGTTTGCGGAATCACAGTTCTGTGGTCTGCAAGAGTACCAGCAAATGGGATTCCAGCTGGGGAGGGATTGCAGAAAACGTAGATTTTGCAGAAGAGAGCATGAGATGCTTTTTCTATCCACCTTTCCCACCCAATAATATCTCCAGTTGCTGATCATCTGCTGTCACCCCACCAGACAGCCCACCACAGCAGGTAGGTGAGTGCCAAGGCTCTAATGACGGTGTCCAGTTTCCCCTAGATCTGGGCAGGGCTTTTCATGTGTTTTTTTTTCTTTCCTGAAGTGCCCAGTGCCAGATAATTTTATGTAGTTTTAGAAAGCAAGTGTCCATCTTCCCATTTTCCAGAACTCCCTGCTGATTGCAAGCCCCTTGCTCAAACCTCTTCAGCAGTTGGCTCTCTTAGCCTCATGTTCAATTCACATGTCTTTTAAGTTCTCAGTAGTGTTGGGTGGAGAAAACATGTTAACTTTCACATCCCACTGTGACTTGTGCTCAGATTTTGACTAACACATGGCTCACGCTAGGGCCTGAGGCATGCTGGGAACAGCACCATTAGGTGAAAGGGAGAGCTACATATATGCAGAGCACGGTCACCAGAAAGGTCTAGAGGTCCTGATTCCCATTTGGTCCCCGTGTGTTGCCTGATGTAGTTGAGAGGTGGCGTCCCTGGCGGCAGGGAGACTGGATTAAATGATCTCTAAGGTCCCTTCCAGCCTAGGCCATTCTATGATTCTATGATGCAGCCACTACCACCTGCAGCTACAGCCATCTTTCTTGCATATTGGCTGGCTGGCAGTTTCTTCAGAATCCACTAGCTTACGGAAACATTATAGACCGAACTTCAAAGCTAGAATGTAGAAATATGTTGGTGTACTCCAAAAGAAAGAGTTTTGAGACAGATCCAGCAGCAGCAGGTGGGCTACTGAGGCTTTTGTGCCGCTTGGTGTGACATAGGGAATGTTCACACCATGACGGAGGAGGAAGGATGAGCATTCTCACCATCAGCTTGGTGCACAAGTTAAAAATTGAGTTGTGAGTTATGAATTACAGAATTTGTGAATTAGAAACTTGGTAAATTAATTGGTGAACTCATGTGTTAACCCTTGTTTATTTTTTATATTTTTTTTCCTAAAGAGCCCATAAAAGTAAAGATTCATTCACAGAGTGCATTGTCCTGTAAATGTGAGAGACTCAAACAGACTGTGACAGCTACCTAGGCAAAGATTTGCCTGAAGGTTAACTGAAATTCAGGTGCCTTTCCCCAGGTGCAGCTCATGTTCTGACTCTGGACTAAGATCACACATTAGGAGATGGTCAACCTCTGATCCCCATCCAGGTGACTACCAGCACAGGGGCAGTCATAAGTTAAGGGGCATGAAACTCATCTGTGTTTGTGACAGAAACACTCCCTGGTTCCATGTCTCCTGTCCTTTTCATCCCTGCAAAGTCACAGAAGCAAAAAGCACATTGTAGCCCTAGGCAAGTGCTGATCTGCCTTCAAACACATGTGCCAGCACACAAAACATTTCCCAAGTAACAACAGTTTTGCTTATTAAACTAAATGTGGATATCATTCTGAGCAGCAGTCATTCTGACTGGTTAAAGCATTCTTCAACACCACCAAATATAAAAGGCCTGATCCTATTTTAGGCATACAAGGCCTCAAATTAATGATAATTTTGCTAGATCATTATAATTTAGGAACATTGCCCAAAGCACTGTTGTGGAGGTCTTAAAATAGTCTAGGTCCTGCCTACCTAAAGGACTCTCTCTCTGACACTGCAACAATCAAAGCTGAAAATCCTTTTGATGTGCCAGAGAAGCAGTGGGCAGGATATTCCCTGTAAAAGCTACTAATTAGGAGTGCTATTAAATCATGAATGGTATGGATAAAGTGTAGGGGAAAAATATCTACAGGAGTAGAAGACACCAGACAAAATCATTATGCATACAATTTAAAAGTGGCAAAAATCTCTGCTTGGGTAGCACAATTAAATTGTGGAATCCTTTGAACCAGGATGCTTTGAAGGAGAGTTTATAAATCAGTCTAAAAGTTGATTAAATTCCAAGACATCACTACAACCTCTATTTTAGGAAGTTCTTGTGTATTCTTAGAATCTGGGTGCTTCTTTTCTTATGCTCTTCTCTTAAATGTTGGTTGCTGACTGTCCACTGCCAGACTCAAGAAATTTGCTGCATGACCTTATGACATTAGCACCCAGAAATTTCAGCCATCACCTTGCTGTTTTACTCTCCCAGTACACTCTGTCCCTCTCCTCCATCAGCATCTCCAGATTTTTGTTAATTTTCAGGAATTGTGAGAAAATACATGTGTCTCCCTGCCTCTCTGCTATTTGTTTAAAGCTTACATGACTAGTACACAAGCCAGGGTGGAGATCCAGAATA
>NW_009722314.1:34587-38931 GCF_000703405.1 Apaloderma vittatum | reverse complement strand
TCCCTACAGAAGGGAAAATATATCTAACATGACCTGGTAACGAGTTAAGAGAGAGACTCTGGCATGATAATTCTTCTTTTATAAAGTTTTGCAAAAGGTTTTGCAAAAGTTTTTTAAAAAACTTTATAAACTTCTCCCGACATGCACTCATTCATTCTTAAAGATATATATACTTAAACAGTTGTCAAGACTAAAAAGAAATTGTGGGGAAATCCATCAGAAAATTTGATGTGTTGATAGGTAAAGATTGGCTACCCTTGGCACCATATTTTTCATTTATATTTTCAATTCATGAAAACCGCAAGGTTTATATTTTGCCCTCTTTAATTAATTATTCTAATTTCAGCTGTAGGAAGGCTGTGGTTTATGTATTTAAATCTTTATATTCATTAAGAATGCGTCTAGCTACTGTTATGTTACTGTAACACAATTTACCGTCTATGACGTTACCAAAAATAATCTCTGAAATTTAGGAAGAAATAAAGCACACGTTCATTTGAATGTAAGGTTGCAATGAAAAAAAATCTAGCAAAGTCCTTTGTTAGTCTTTTCTTAGTTGCTTTGCTTCCTATTTATTCATTCACAGTAATTTTGAAATGGCAGAAAGATGAAAACTCAATAATTGCTGAGTCAGATCAGTCTATCCTGGGATCTTTAGAGGGTGTTTTAACCAGAAATACACACTGTCCTGGGTTTGAGCTAAAACCCAGTCCTATTTAGTGATTTTTACTTTTCAGTTTTAGTTTCTTCTAAAAGGCTGCACTTCCTGAAGTTAGCACCATGTTTTCATAGAAAATGCCTGCTACTAGCAGCGATAACATCTGATGTTTACAGTTACTGCCTGGGACTGGGATGCAGACAGGCTCTTGCTGATACTTATTCCTACAGTGACCAAGGCCAAGGCTGGCTCTTGTGTGCCACGCTGGGGGTGCCGGGTAGTAAGGGGGGTCACAAGGAAGTAAAAGGTTGCACCTCTGGGGGGCAACAGACAGGACAGGTGACCAATGAGAGTATTCCATCCCATATACATCATATTTAGTATAAATTGAGTGATCAGGAGAGTTTCTCCCCTTCTTTGCTCTCTTCTGCAATGGCCGGCGTCCAGACAGGACTCTGTCCGATCTCCTGCTTTTGATCCGAATCCTGAGTTCCCGAATCCAGCTCCCTGTATCCATCTCCCTGCCACCGCCGCTGAGCTTGGGTTTTTCCCAGTGCCTCCTGCTCTGCAGCATCAGTGGTGATTGCTATTCGGGGGAGGGAGTCGGGTTTGATATCGGGCTGTTATCTATAGTTCTTCACTTTTATCATTCCACTATTATTTTCTATTATTATTGTTTCATTAAAGCTGTAGTAGATTTTTTTTCTTCTCTAACCCGAAAGTCTCTCTGCTTCATTCCCTTTTTCCTTCCCATTTCGGGGGGGGGAAGAGGGGGTTAGAGAGCGTCTGTCCATGTTAGAGGCCGGCCCAGCCCCAACCCACGACACACACCCACACAAAACCAAAATCAGGAATACTCCTCCAAGGAGGTGGAATTTGCTAAATTCGTCAAGAGGAGGGAAAAGGGAAAGGGAAAGGGAAAGGGAAAGGAAAAGGAAAAGGAAAAGGAAAAGGAAAAGGAAAAGGAAAAGGAAAAGGAAAAGGAAAAGGAAAAGGAAAAGGAAAAGGAAAAGGAAAAGGAAAAGGAAAAGGAAAAGGAAAAGGAAAAGGAAAAGGAAAAGGAAAAGGAAAAGGAAAAGGAAAAGGAAAAGGAAAAGGAAAAGGAAAAGGAAAAAAGAAACCTAGCAGATATTTTTAGAATCTCAGACTGATTTCTTTAAAAAGGAAAGAAAAATACAGACAGGCTAGGACTCTACATGAACAAGCAATAATTTTTTTGGTAGATTTGGCATATTAATCTTAAAAGAATCACAGAATGGCTGAGGCTGGAAGGGACTTCTGAAGATCATCTGGACCAACTCCCCTGCTAAAAATGGGCCACTAAATTTGGTTTTCCAGGGCCATGTCCAATAACATGTCCAAGTTATCTCGTAGCTGGCAGCCAGCAAGCAGTGATGCTCTATTAAGAACTGAGTTAAAACCTCAGCAAAAATGCATCATCTTAGCAGGAGAGGTACCATGGATCATACACATGTGTAATAGTACAGAAAAGATAGTTTGATTTTACTTTTTAAAATATGTTGAAGACAATAACATGTAAAAGAGCTCAAAGAACATTCTTTAATTTGCTCTTACCCTCTCTATGTTTAAGAAACACCATGTTGTATTTGTCTCAACACTCCCAGCTATGCTTGCTCACAGCACAAGCGGTTTAAAATCATATGATTATGTATTTTGCTACAGGATCTTGTGGCACTGACTGCACTCAGTGGACAAACAAAGAGGCAGAATTAAAGGTAAAAGCACAATGAATGATCTAATATGTCTTAATTTTCAGGTACTTGATTTTACAACCCAAAAAATCTTCCAGAAACATAGTTTTCATGGATGGAATAGACATGCATAGTCTAAGAGGAATTACCAGTTAGGGTGCCTGACACCTGAAATTCTACTAATTTTGAACATATGAATTGTGGTACTTCAGATAATTGCTAATGCAGAAGCTCTCTCCCATTCTGTACTGTCTGTAGCTGCTTGGTCTTGAACAGACTTGAAACTGAAAATTCATAGAGTGTGGTCCAGAAGGACATTGTTTGATGCTTTTTGCTTCCTGTGTCATGCTCCAGTGACCTCCCTCTCCCATTATTATCAAGAGGATTTACAGCCATAGAACTATCACTTTTCCTAATCACATTTTCTCACTAGCATGACTTTTTCACACGTGGTCAGGTCAGGTTTTCTGAAGATGAAATAGCTTGACCACAGTAAATATGCAACTAAGAACTGCAGGTGACAGGAAGAAGAGAAAAAAAATATATGCATTCAAACACATATATAAAGCAAAGAGAAAATCATATCACATTGTTTTAGAAGCACATTTGCTTTCAGAAAATATAATCATTTCCTAAAATGAATATATAGCATTTAAAATATTGATGAGGATATAAAAATCCCTCTGTGACCTTTTCAAAAGATTTGAAGTCTCAGTCTGGCTGTGCATTAACTACTCCACACTCTGGCTTGAATTTAAAATGTTCTTAAGCTGAAGTGCGTAAGACACAAAGACACTAAGACACAAAGGCCTGATGGGTTCCTGAATGCCAAGTCAGAACATACGAGTAATTCTTGTATGTCTGGGAGCTGCTACTTCATTTTTTAGCCCTTGTCTCGTACACATAGGCAGCAACAATGTTCTAAAATAGAAAAGTCTTCTCTTGACCAGTATTTTAAAACTTGACGTATTATGCCTGAGTAACTCATTTTACAAAGACTGGGTACATGACAGGATGGAACTTGCTGTCAGGTAAGTAGTCAATTGGTAATATTAGATGCTATGACCCAGTTACACAGTTTGTTTTGAAAACTTTGCCAATTAGAGACATGAATTCTTGTTTTACAGTGGGGAATACCAATGACTTCTCTCAAAGGATAACACTTTCTGACAAAAATATTATCAGCAAGTCTCTCAAACTTATCTAAAGTTACTACTTAGGTGATATATCCATGAAAGTCCCTAGGCAGTGACTCTTTAGACATCTTTATCATATAGCCACAGAATATCCATCAGTGCAGGTGGCTCTTCAACACACATGAGTTCTTAAGAGTTGAGCTTCTAGCTTGGCTGCCAGGTATTAAACATTTTGCACAGAAGGATTGACTCCTAATTTCTTAAGATTAAGGGATGCTAAAACCCCATCTTTTGAGATCTATAACTCTAGCCACAAGTACAAGTTAGTCCTTCAAATTTTAGTAAAATACATTATTTGTCTGAATTTCACATCTCAAAGTTTTCAGTGTTTATGAATAGATCAAAGCCTGAAGTATCTGAAGAGATGTGCTGCAGGGTATCAGACGTCCTCAGAGTTTGGAAAGCATTTTTCCTCAGGTTGTTTTGACTTGATGTAGTCTTTTCTTACTATAGTTCAGAAGTTCTAAAAAGTGAAAAGTCTTTGGGAATGAATTGATTGTTTCACTGTTCTCCTCTGCCTCGGACAAACCTTTGTCCTCTTACCCTTCACTGCTCAGTGGTATGGACTGTTGTAGGGTAGAATCTCTTCGTCTCTTTTCTCTTGTAAATCCTGACCCTGCTAGTGACAGTCTGTGTGAGAGGCATCTCCTCAGTTCATTGCTGCAATCACTTCAGAACCCTCATTAATACCTTGGTACTGTCACAGCGCTGCACCTCTCCAGAACAAGTATGGGTAGAACAAATTCTGAGAGTCACATTCACTTCTTTCTGCAATTTT
>NW_009722314.1:11841-34556 GCF_000703405.1 Apaloderma vittatum | reverse complement strand
AAAGAGTGTATAACATTGCCCAGAATCTTCTACTTCAGTCTCTACCATGATAAACAGACTACCTTCTGGGAAATCCTCTTTAAGTGATTCATTGGCTTGTGGAATTCGTAAGGGGATTTAACTTAACAGCAGCCGCTTTAGGAAGTGATTTCTTAGACCACCTACTAAAAAACATTCATGAACATATACTGAAAAATACAACTAAATAAAACAGAGTTATACTTTTTTTTTTGTCTGCTTGTTTATCCAATTTTCCTTGTATATAAAAAAATGGGGAATGTTCATTCATTCCCACTTGGTCCCCATATGTTGCCTGGTCTAGTCCAGAGGTTGGATTAAATGATCTCTAAGGTCCCTTCCAACCTAGGCCATTCTATGATTCTATGATTCTAACTCATATGTAGCTATTTTCAAACACTGTTAGTGTGTAAATGCTTATAATTCAGGATTTTAATATTTTCTTCCTCTCCCTCCTTTCTCTTTTTCTTGCAGACACACATTCTTAACATGGTATATTCTAGTGATTTGATCTTAAGAATCTTCATGCCAATAAGGTGCATATGGCACACACATTTTATGCAAAAGCCAGTTAAAAATCAGTCACAGGAGACTCTGAGAATTAATATCTGTGTAGGGTTATATGCTTGAAGTCCTTCCTAAAGCATGACACAGCAGACAACAGTCATTCTTACATGGTTTGTGATCTTATATTAAACACATTTTGTATAAATATTATATTAATATATTAATTTATATTTTAGTCATAACTTGTATGAAAAATATGTAGTATGCAAATCTTAGATAATGCAGATTTCAACCTTATACTGATGAAATTATCTATATTATGATAAGAAGTATTTTAATAACTGGAAATAAAGAAATTTAAAAATACAATTCTATAATTCTGTGGTTGTAACAACTCAGGTTCAACATTTGCATTTATTCAGCCAAAATAAACCTACCTCATCAGAGATTTGAAACTTTACAATTTCTGTTTCCAGCAAGTGGAATTGGGGGCATGAATTTAATCTTCTTCTATTACACTGAATTAAGTGCTGTTATACTCTGTTCTAGGTGACCTTTAAAGCTGAAGAAAAAAAAATCAAATTCATTATGAAACACCTTTGCAAGATGAGATATGGAAGGATGCTCACCACACAAATAGATTTTAATTGACCTATTGATAAAATACTCTTCCTCTATTTAAATAATTTTTATTTACTAAATATATCACAGAGTTCAATATAATATGTACTCAGTCAAAACTTTTGGATCCTTTTTCCTGTGTGTTAATTCTGCATAGTCAGAGTTGAAAATCAGAGCTCATTTTAGAGCAAAAAGGATACTATTCATGAACATGTGAACCATGATACAGCCAACACAGTGTCATCCTGCAGGAAAATGAGGACCGAGACACCAGTTACCTTCTGTTTCATTTATGTGCTTTCCTGTAAAAGCTACTAAGTCAATAGTGTTGCAGGATCTATACAGGCTGATGGCAGCAAATTTGCGTGGCATTGCCAGTCAGAAGAAAAGCTTTCTTTTTTAACTTCACTACAATAAGTCAAGGCTTAGGTCTTGTACTCACCCATGGAACAAATCTGAAACAAACAAATTTACTATCATCTTACAAACACATAACAACGGGAACACTAAAAAAAATCTTCTGCACGTGGTGTTCCAAGTAAGCTGCTGTTAAATAAATTATTCTTAGTGAGGTGTTTTATTTGTTTCTTATACTACTGTTGTAAAACAGAGTATTGAATATGCATACTTTCAATGACCGTTACAGCAATATAAATTTATATAAAATGTATTCAAGAAAAAAACCTCTTTCCAGAACGGAAGAGTTCCATTAAAGTATATTACCCTATAGCAATGTTCCAGTACTTAAAAGGTCCTACAGGAAAGATGGGGAGACTTTGTCAGTGAGTGTAGTGATAGGGCAAGGGGTACCGGTTTCAAACTGAAAGAGAGTGGACTTAGATTAGATATTAAGAGGAAATTATTTTCTGTGAGGGTGGTGAGGCGCTGGAAGAGGTTGCCCAGAGAAGCTATGGATGTCCCCTCCCTGGCAGTGTTCAAGGCCAGGCTGGATAGGGTTTTAAGCAACCTGGGCTAGTGGAAATTGTCTCTGCCCATGGCAGGGGTGTTGGAACTACATGAGCTTTAAGGTCCCTTCAAGCCCAAACCATTCTATGATTCTATAATATTTTTTTTCTAACTTTAGATAAAAGTGATTTTTATAAATTTTCTAGGATTATTTTTGTACAGTATTGCCAATTTCTTCGAGACTTTTTGTTATTAAGGTTGATTTAAATCATTCTGGTTTTACCACTATTAAAGATCAGAAATACATTTTTTTCTAGAAACTTTAAACCAAATACCTGTGTTTTACTGTGACATAATTGTATTTTGAAAGTATAATTTTCCCCTTTAAATTAGCTGATGATCCATAGGCAAGGTACAAAATAATTACCATGTTTAATTAACAAGACATGAGTTCCCATTAGACTTTATGCTTTATGAGAAGGAAAGTAATACAGATGTAACATGAATTTCAGTGGCAGATAGAACATAGTCTTGAAGAGAAATCTTTACAGGTTTGTAGTATTTCAGCTGGCAATTGATCAACTGTTTATACAAGAAATTGAAGCAGGAAAATATTTAACAGAGATATGTGTCAAATCAATATTCAACTTTTCTGCACAAATGCAGGAAAAAAATCCCACCTAGGCTAGACTGATTCATACAATTTTATCAGAAAACAGCAAGTCCTGGTATGTTCTTAGTCAACATTATAAACATAGAACAAAAGAAGTCAGGAACCTTATTTTCCAGTCCCCATTTGCAGGTCCAGTTTATCTGAGGCTTCTAAGAACCTCTCAAGATACCTGTGCCATTAAAAATTCAGCAGACTCGGTGAGCAAACTGAGGAAACCTCATTGCTTCCAAACCTGAATGCAATCTGACCTGTGATCGTTTTGGAGGGGCTGCAAAATGTGGCAAGTGTTTAACAAGCATTTCTAAGAAGGAGTACAAGGCTATTTGAGCCTGAAGTATTTCATTTAGATTCTGTGATCATGCAAAACAGAATCTACCCGTGTAATTATTTGTGAGATGACCAGGCAATTCTAGTGAGGACCTAGGATTTATCGCTGAGTATTTCTTTTCACAGTGGGATCCACTAAAAAAAACTCTCCAGCCCTGCTAGGGAGGTATTTTATAACTCTCTCACAAATGAGAGCTGCACGGACATACTGTAGCTCCTGACAGAGAGCACCAGTGAGTGGTGACAAATACAGGATTTCCCGCACAAATGGCAGAAATTTCTTACCTCCCAGACTTGTAGCTCATGCCTGGATTTGACTAGCCTTTGCTGAGAGGTTGTACTGAAGTGAAATTACATCAGCCCAAAGACTTTAATATATAAAACCAAGTATATGCAGAACCATACTTTGATCGCCCTTTAGATATGCAAACGAGTATCAGAACAGCTTGTGTCTAGTTATGTCCTTCATTTTTTTCTCTTTGATGCTTATTTTGCCCTAGAAATTTCTTTCTGAACTCTGGTCCCTGCTCCAGTCAAACCTGTTGTGTTCAAGCATGATCTGCTGTTTTAGCAAATGCTATTGGCTCTAATGAATTCTTCTCCCCTTTAATGGAAACACAATGCTACTTTATAAATGCTTAGAAGACAGGTGGATCTTCTGCTCCTTCTCCTTTATTGAAAGGCTTTTTTAAAAACCCAACAAAACAGCCTCCAGCCTTTAATTTTTTTCTAAATTTTTGACTTTGCCCTTCTGCTTGCTGCTTTTTACTCAGTGTGCTGAAGGCTGCCCTTTAAAAGTTCACAGCACATCACTGCGGGAGGAGGCATGGACAGCTGTTACTAGGATACTGAACTTAATTGTGCAGCAGGCACTCTCAGCTGAAGGCATGTATATTTTCACCTCATCTAGCAGTGCCCATCTTTCAGTATGCATGTGGGCTGAAGTTACAACTATGTCTCTGTATTTGTCGTTTTCTAAATGACTACAGGATGTGCCTCAAATGTTTTGATCTACTTGTTGCTGCCTTTTTACTGGTTATCATCATCCTTTGCAATATGGTCTACACTGCAAAAGAAATGCACATAGAAAGTGTTAGAAAAGCCCTCAAACTGCAGGAGAGGATAAAAAAAAAACATGAATAATTTAGAAGACAATACTCATCAAGAAATTAATGCCAGAGAGAATATAGTTTGTAGTCTTACAGTGTTAGATAGCACAACACATAGTATTCTTACAGAACATTGCCCAACTCCAGCTCATCTCCTGAAGTCCTTTCTATTTGCACTGTACTGTCCCCGTAAAAGGCCCCAGTGGAGTTAGGAATTATGATATTAAATATGTGGCACACATAGGGCAAAATCAGATTTCACTGGGACATAGAACAACTCAAGCAGTACTCCCAGAAGACTTTGGGATTCTGAGACATGTACCCCAGTGCCTCCGCAAGATATGAGAGGAACTTACGCTGCTCACTTCTCTGCCTGAAGAACAGGCAAAATGGAGAGATGAGATGTTTTACTTCTAAGGGAACCAAAAACAGAGTAACGAAATGAACTCCCAATCTCTTCTTCCCATGCTACTCCAAAGTTTATTTTATGTGGAGAGACTGATACTTACAACCCCACATTCTCATTCCCCAGTAAACGCTGTGATGCCTAAGACACCTATAAAGACATTCCTGTATATTTCAATTATTGCCATCCTAAGGCAATGCCTCCTAAGGATGGCAATAACTGCAAGATACAATACAAGAGATTACTGTGCTTCTTGCTACTTTGTCTGTCTGTGTATCCAACAAACAGACATGTTAATTAAACCTCACTTTCTCTCTGCCCATGAATATTTCAGCATAAGTCACTGTAAACAAATACTTTAGAGGTTAGATCAGTCATGCTGAAGTATATTATACCATTGTAGACACAATACTAAGCTTTATGAAAGGCACATTTAATATCAAAACCCACATATCTGTGTTTGATCTTCTATAATAAATATTAACACTGAAACTATTTCCAGTTGTTTAGTCAGCTATTTATTTCTTGCCATGTGTGATACTTTGCCGTTTAGATATTGGGTGTATAGTCTACAGTCTTTGTTTGTTTTCTCTTAGTGGGCTAACTGTAAGATGCGCTAGTACAGGAGGAAGGACCTTTGAATATGCATGCACCTCTTTTGCAGAAGTACTTGTTTTGAAAGATCTGATTCGTAGAAAAACAAAAAGTATATTTTAGAAAATAGCTGTCCTTGAATTGTCACTTACTGAACACTCAAAAAGGCAAGGTGTAATTTAATGTGTGTTGAGAATATGCACAGAGTGAACTGAAATTTCAATTTTCACAGGTGACTGTGAATTAGAATATAGGGTCCAAAGTGAAAAAAGTTATGAGTAATTAGAAATCTCTTATTGTAGCCAGTATTTGTGGAGGTCACACAGATTGTTTTGTTTTTCTCCCAAGGATTACTTTCAGCCTGTGAGAAAAAGCACAGCTGAGCTTTTGACATGCAAATTTTAACATTTAGTAACAACATTTGTCAGTGGACAATAATGCTGTATGTGCATTAGGCTCTCATCTCCCTGAGCAGCTGCAGGTCAGTTTGCTAAATGTAAACTGCTTGACAGCTACCACCTGTACATATCTACCAAAGTACATACCTGGCAGTGAAAAATAAATGAGCACAATGTCGTTTTGTAATGTTGAAAATGCTTTTACCAATTAGATAGGGACCATAAAATCTTTCAAAGTACCAAAGTTATGCCTACATATAGGTGCACTAAAAGCAGTTGTACAGACTTCAGTTTCGTCAGTGGACATGCCAGTAACATTTCAGCTTCACCCTCTAAGCCTTTGGTTTATATCTATATTCAAGGCAGTTGTTTCAGAATTGCCTTTGCCATGCTATGGTATGTGACGCTGACCTTGCCTACACATTAAGAGAAAGAGATATCACTGGCTCATGGGGAACTGGGCAAAATGTCAGCATTGGCGTTGTGCATCTTCATTATACAGAACTGTACAAATACGTACTGCCTCTCAAGGAGATAAAATAGCAGCGATATAAAGCAGGGATTTTTCAAGAACTGGCCTCTGCTCTGCAGACTGGAAGTTACCAAAATGTTGGCAAGCAGCCATGTAGATATTCCAATGAAGTTGCTAATGCCAGAGCAGTCCACACAGTGGATCACAGATGCCACATAAACATGTGTGCATTAAAAAGAGGAAATATTATCATTTTAGAGTACCACCTTTGCTTTGAAGAGCTCACGTGGAACACAAATGGTGCAATTCCGCAGGCAAGAGAAAAGTAGGTCTTCAGTTAAACATTTTTTAATAGTGAGGAATAAAGTTTCTATTCGAGAATGATGGAGGGTAGGAGTATGTATCAGCATGGTGTCACATCTAAACTAGAAATGGTCTACGAGAACCTGAAGTGGGAATCTCAACCTGTGTTAAATGGGTTAAACAGCTAGAATGACACGCTGAAAGTGTAAAATTTGTGAGGGTATTCCCCACACTTAATGGGCACTGAGAAGGTTTAATGGGCGCTGAGAAGACAGCTTTGAAATTGTCCTTGCAATTTCCTACTTGAGAAGGTCAATGAGATGAAGGATCATATCAGGAATGGTATCAAAAGTTAATAGCAGAACCTTAGTGGCTATTAAGCATGGTTGCAGTAAAGTAACCGTGAGTAGCATTACATAGGACAGTTAGAAGTTTCTAATTTGCAAAAGCTCTTAAAGCCATCTCAGTTTTCTCCTGACCTGATAACCATCCATTATGCCATCTCATTAAAGCCTACAATTCATGGCCTAAATATAATCTGTTAATTCTTAAGTAAGTGTAATTTGAGTCTGCATTCTCACTGCAATTAGACAGCAATGGCAAAGCTGCCAATCAGAGACTGCTTGTCATGAACTCAGAGTTAGCAATTCTCTTTATATCCCAGTGATGGCAAGAAGATCAAATATTATGTTTTCTACACTTTCTTGTTGGGGAAGTGGGAAGAAACAGAGAGAGAAAAGGAGTAAGAGCCTGCTGGTCAACAAGTGACAGGCATTTTATAAAAAAAAAAAGCAATTGCAATAATGACACAAATAAAAAACAGAAATGGAGAAGAACACACCTTAACAACAGCATTCTGTCTGGAAATTTCCAAGTGGCTTTATGTGTATGAATAAGGTCTGGTGTTGTGGGTGCTGTCAGATTGTCAGTACAGTCTACAGCTCAAAACATGATTTTTTTGTGAATTAACAATGTCACCTTCTTCAGAACTTCCAAGAGTGGTGTGGGTGGACATTCAATCACTTGAAAAGTGAGAACAGTCAGTTGCATGGGGTGCAGCATTTCATCTATTTCTAAAATGTTAAAAATATCCCTCTTCCACGGCCATTGCTCAATTTCTAAGTAGGCCTTTCCCTCAAAGGAACTGTGTGATCAGAACAAGGATAGCACAAGCACTTCTAGAAATTCTGCAGTGTTGGTTATACATTTAGACATAATGTGAATAAATCAAATATTGAAATGTCATTTTGAAAGAGAAAATATAAATTTAAGCCACCTCTAAAGGCAGAATTAATTTTGGTGCACTGTTTGTAGGGAGGTTGATTTTCTTCCCTACTAATTTTGCACCAGTTCTTCTATTTTGATGACCTCAGTCTATGTTTTAGCAGATGATTAATCCTTCACAGAGGTAATAAGAGCTTAATATAGGAAATCTTGTAAGACTTACTTAAACAAATTTGTTCTACTTGTAAACAAAGGATTGAAAACTAATTATAGTACAAGGATTCTTATTTCTAAAAGAATCTAATATCAGCCTGGGCAGATGTCTTTCACTCAGTAATTTAAAAACCACTAAACAGATGAAAGACTCTTCTTTTTTATAAAGTATCAGTGGAAACTTCTAATATTAAAACTAGTTTGTTGGGTGTTTTTACACCAAAACTTTTACATGAAAACACTGAAATATGTCAATGATTTTTCCAGTGGTTACATTGCCTGAATCAAAAAGTCATGAAGTTTTAAGGGATATATTCTAATTGTGCCACTAGTTAATGAGTGAGATGTTTTTTGGTTTTGTTTTTGTTTTTTTTTCCCCTGGATTGCTGTTTCAATGCTTCATCGCATTCTTTGTTGACAATCTGTAAGAAAAAAACATGAAATGGGCATGTTCCAGATTCTGCCTGTATGGTTTATTCTAAATCCATAATAACTCTCAGACTTAATACTGTAATTTCTCCCACACTTCTGTTTTATAACAGAAGTAGTTATCAGGATTTTAGTTGATCGTCACTGTAAGCCTCTGATGGCAGTACCAGGTCCACACTTTCTAGCACTTGGTAACTCCAGTGGGATAGGCTTTCCCAAGGGCTGTTAAACTAACAGCAACACTGGAGAAACTTAAGAAAGGCCGAGCTTCTGCCACGAACAATAGAATAAAGCACATCAACTAATCAATAAAGAGATTAGGAAGAGTCAGTCAAGTAAGTGGAAAGATTACAGAAACTGAAACTGAAATAATAAAAGAGCTAGTAAAAGCTTGTTAATATTACTAAATTATAAAAGTACTAAACACTATCTTTGTTATGGGTTAGATCTGCATTTACACAGGTTGCTTAAGTGTCAAAATCAGGTCCAAATTCAGACCTTCCAGTCTCACTGATTGCAATGTACAGTGCAGCCCAGTCAACTGACCTCTAGCAGTAGTGCTCATGCAGCACCATCTTATACTGACTTTACACCTGACCTATTTGCTTGCAAGTGACAGCAGTCTAGTAAATAGCCTCTGCTAAGGTCACAAGGTGTGCAAGACAGTGAGGGGACACATTTATTCTCCTCCAGGATCTGTCATGATCATGGAGCAACAAAGCCCAAAGTAACTGTAAGAGTTTATCTTATTGACACAAATTGTTGTTGTTGAGAGAATAACAACAACGATAACAACAAAACGTGGACAAGTCAGAAAACCTTATGTTTTGATAATGATGCATTCATGTGAGACCTACCATTCTGGAGAATATTTTTTTTTAAACAGTATCTAATTGTCCTCTCCACAATTAAAATTGCAACACCACTTAAAGTGTCCTCTCCACAATTAAAATTGCAACACCACTAAACTCTGTAGGTTTGGAAGAGACAGTGAAGTGCCTTCCAATGTTCCTTGAGCATTTTTTGAAATAGGCTTTATTGTCTCCACCTGTGCCTTCCAATGTTCCTTGAGCATTTTTTGAAACAGGCTTTATTGTCTCCACCTGCTGTTCTGACGTTGTGCAGTGATTGCGTAGGTGATAGTCTACATCCGGTCAAGACCACAATTACTCACGTGTTGAGTTTAGACACTACTGTATATCCTCAGCAGTAGACTAAACAGGTATTAAACTAAGACAAAGTTCATTCTTGCCAAGCCAAGCCATGAGCTAGTGAAGCACTCAGTTGTACACTGAACTCCCAGTGGGGGTTGAGAGAAATCTCCAATGTTCAAGTCTCAATTTGAAGCTGTCTTGCAGTGACAACTAGTTTTTCTCAAATCTTTTGCTTGCTCAGACAAGCCTTCTACTTCATGTGACTCACTGAAAGTTTGTGAAATGTCTTAAATGAAGATGAGCTTCCACATTACGTACACAAAATTTTCCTCCCCTTCAGTCAGAGCATTTCTCTTCTACTGAGTGTGCCCCACAGCACACAGATTATTTTAGGTGTTCCGTTGCACACATCTCTTTTTTTAAAATATTGGAACATGAAACCATAATGAAATAAAAGGCATTGGTCTGTTGTCTGAAAGAGATTGCTCTACTGTCTGATGACATCTCATAAATTAGTGCAGGAAATCAGAACCACACAAAGGTTTAATATTATGATATATGTGTAGTAGAACACCTGTATCATTCTTACCATGGATGTGGCAGTTGTAACAGTTGGTCAGAGTATATTCCCCTCCTCTCCCTTATTTATAAAGATATAAGATTATCATCTCCTAAAATAGATTTTCCTAGAAAGTATCATTTGAAGTCAAGTGGTCTTATTACTACTACAAAGAACAACCTAAAACACCATCAGTGTGTTGCATCATATTACTTGGAATTTGGCAGTGTCATTACAGATAGGTCACAGAAATTAACTAAACTGTTTCCAGAAATTTCCAGGACTGCTTACTAAGAGTCTTTCCACAGTAGTCTACAAACATACAATTTATTCCCAAAGAACTGTGATTGATCCTTAGGCTAAGTGAATACCTCTCTTAATAGTGGAATTCCAATGATAGTTTGCCTGTATGTACAAAGAGGTCCCAGTTCATACACTTAAATTCAAAAGGTCACCATGTCAAAACCTCCAATAACTTGTCATTTGACTGCCATATTTATGGAAATGAATCAGAGACCAAGACTTGATATTCATGGTTGTCCCTCCTCTTTTTGTAAGTATCTAAGGATTAGGAACAGTGGAGCCCTCTGTCTCCTCCATTTGGTCAATGAAATTTTAATTATAAAATGCAAAGGTGAACACAAAAAATAATGCATTTAAATGTGTGACATATGTGTATGTAAAGTAGGTATGTGATAAATTTAAGAAGATGGTAACCTACCCAAGATCGTGGGAGGGGTTGTCACCAAACCTGGTGGCTAGCCTGTCCTGATGTTCTAAAAGGCAATGTTAGCATGAAATGATAAAACAGGCTGGAATCTCAAGACCAAAAAACTGTTTTTTATATGGGAGATGGCTATTTCTTGTCTGAATAACTACAGGTGGGGTTAAACCACAGCACTCCCAGGTTACATCAGTTACAATTTAGGTACATTTTGATCCATCCTCCCTGCTGACACATCTATTTATTCACTCTTTAATAATAATTGACCTGTATAAATTAGGAAATCACTTAACAGAAAAATTTGGTTTTTGTATTTTGTTAAAAAGTGCTGCTTTGCCTTCCAAACTTTCTGCTCTTCACCAAGTCCAAGCTCCTGTTCTACAAACAGATAAATTAATAATTCCCTACTGATTTTCTTCACATAGTACAAAAATTATATAAACCTATATCATGTTCCTTATACATTCAACCCCTTTGAATACTGTGTGTCTTAGTCTACCCACCTTACCTGATGTGGAAGTTTTTCTCTGTTTCTGACCATACTTCTTAAAATTCTCTGTACCTCACATAGCTATATTGCATCTATTTTTGAGAAAGGATGCCCAAAAATTCATTCAGCATTCAAGCAATGAAAGCATTATGAATTCATAGCATCATAGTGATATCTTCTGGTTTACATTCTATTCTTTTGAGATAATTCCTTTGTGCTTTTTGGACTGTTGCTACACACCAAGTGTGTCCTCAGACAGCTCTCTGCAATGAATCCAAGATCTTACTCCTGATTGTTTACCTGTTCCATCCAATGTCCTGAGTATTTGTCATCTTTAAATTTCAAGGGAAACTTCTCATTCAGCCTCTTTGCATATACCCTGAGCAATTTTCTGGAAATTACGTAACCTTACCTGAAATTATGTAGTTTATAATATCAAGATTATTGCATGATACAGTCTCCAGCTCTGATCTGTGTGGCATTTCACTGGTAAAATCCCTCCATTGTGAAAACTGATCATTCAGTAATTGTCTTTTTTTCTTACCAATTGATAGCCAGAGAGAAACCCAACCGTGTTATTTCTTGACAGTTTTATTGTCTTTAGAAGTTGGTAAATTGTCTTTTCCAAAGCTTTTTGAAAGGACCTATGAAATAGACCACCATCAATCACATGCTTATATATTTTTGCATTTCTTCTTTCAATATTATATGGTATAATAGCTCAAGTTTAGATTGTTAATTGCACCTTAAGCATGAAAAAGTTATTTATTGCAACCTGTACAAACAGTTTATGCAGTTCATCATATTTTTGCACTCTGAAAGTATACTTGTACTTACTTCTGGTACAAAACAAAGCACTGTACAGTTTGGATACTCTAATCTCACATTCAGACCTCTCTGGAACTTGTATCCAAATGTCATCTTTAAAGATGAATCAATCAGCCACGGGAGTTTCCCTTCCTTACTGGACTTTTAGAACTCGGCATTTACATATGCGTACTTATATATTTAAGAATTCCTGTCTTTTTTTTTTTCTGTTTTAAAAAGAAGTAGTAGCTTAAAGTCTGATTGACTTTCATAGCCCTTACTCAAGCACAAAAGCCAACAGCCCCTTGTTTGCTGTTCAGAAGTAGCTATAATTAGGAGCCCAGTCTAGCTAGATTATCCTAAGCAAGGTTCATGTGAGGCCCTACTCACCAGTATCACTACATCAGCATCACTCTACATGTTTTGCATGTAGTATCCACAGAAAAGTAACACAGAGAATTTTAAAATTAAGCATTTTCTTATTTTCCACATACAGACTATAATTACTCAACACATCTAGTCGAATTAAATTGTGTTAATTAAAAAAAAAAATTTATTTCAGAGTGCAAATAATACAGCTGGTGACATGGTCAAGCATTTCAAAGTATCATTATTACAGAAGGAATGGTCATATAAGGATGGAAATTGTATGTTAAGAGTGAGAGAGGACACCAAGTAATGACTACTTTTTAATTTATGAGCCTCTGAGCTGGTGAAAGAAAGCAACCCTTTCAACATCTGCACCAATAGACTCTTTACTTCCACAGGCCATATTGTAGTTGGATACAGCAGAGATTTTCGTCTGGGTACAGCAGAAATTTTTAAATACTGTTTAGCAGTATCTACTGATTTCCCACAGTTAATGTAAAGAAAAAGGAAGAACTATTTAATGTTTCATCCTGTTTTCTTAGTGATGGTTCATCTCTTGCACTTTACATTTGAGTAGGTATGGGATATTGTGAGTTTGCTTAATGAGAGTGAAGGCAAGATAAAACCATACCTCCTAACACATAAGCTGGTCAAGATTCAATCATGTGACCCTTTGCACCAGAGAATAAAGTTTGGGATACAATAAGAAAAATGTTGATTGAATATGTAGAGCTGTGAGCACCATCTGGATGCCTTGTTTTTCTAAACTCATGAGTTTATTGCTACAGCTGCTAATTGTATTATGATATTTTCATGATAGGTCACTTCAAATGAAATGTGTGTTACACTAAATAATACTGTCTTAAATTTAAAGGTTGGGCTTTCAATGATGTATTTACATCTTCAAATGATGAAGCATTCAATCTCAAATGGCTTAGTGTAACAGGCTTTAGACTGCTGTCTTTGTGGTCTGAAAACTCTATGAAGTGGTGAGAGACAGCATTTTATTTGATGTAACAGCTACCATTTTCTAGCACACTCTGAGCTGCCTCAAAAAGATGAGGTGAAAAGGGTCTGTTCAAAAATAAGAATTGCCTTAAGCTTGCTTAAGGAATTTCTCAGAAGCATTAAAAGATCAAAATGAGATTTTGTATTTATTTTCAGACCATTTACGAAAGTTTATGAAGTTTGAAGCTGAATTTGGCTCTCTCACTAGAGGGGTTAATTTTGCAAAAGTTTTGGACTGAAAGCACTGTAAGAAAATATGATGGAGATTAATCAGTCTCTGAGACTCAGCAAAAAAAATAAAATCCAGAGAAACCTGTTTTCTTCTTAAAGGACTGTATGTGAATTGTATCCTTTTGACCATAGAACATGGGGCTAAAAAGCAGAGGCCGGACCTCTGAAGCCTCAAGGAATTTAGAAGGAGATTTTTACTTAATCATTCATTTAAAAAATAAACTATTATACTACACTAATCTTTAAATAAACCTCACTTTAGGTCATGTAAAGGTCAAAATTATTGGATTATTCTTATTTTCTGCAGCTACACAGGACAAGAAAGTATAGTTCAGATCAAGGAATCCAAAAGTTCACACTGAAAAGTCTTTGCTTATGATTCACAAAACATCTTTTTAACTGTGAATGTAGGTTGCTTTAAATTACCAATAACAAGTGTCAGATGTATGAATTCTAGTCAGGCATGAGCTAAGAAATTATTCTGATTCTCCCTTTCACAATGTTGTACAGTGAAGATATAACATGTCACATCATGTTGCATCTCTGTTCGGCCTCAAGGCAGTGTACTGGGCACAGAAGAGCTAGGTTCAATGTCTGGGTTAGACACACCCTTACTGTGGAAGCTTGGTTAAATCTCTTAGTCAATATTCTGGGAATTAAGTGCTTAAGTTCTTTTCAAGATCTGACCTTCTTTGTATAATAAGAAGTAGAGAAATTCATATTCTCTTAGAACCTGCGAAGTTAAGAATCTGTGAACATATATGAGGCACCAGAAGGTATTGACCACAAAAAATAAAATAAGCAAACAGAAAAACATGAAGCCAAAACTAGACATTAGAAAGAGCTGATGATAATTGTCAGGTTCGGATGCTATACACCAAGCCTAAATTCCCAACTCTCTTGCCAGCTGAATGCACTTTAGAAGCCATTTCACTGGACACTGCCTCAGCTTCCCCACCTAGAAAATATTATCAAAGTTTTTTAAAGCATTTTGAGATCTATTAAGGAAATGGTGCAATAACAAATCTAGTTGCTGTTCCCCTGAACCCAGACATAAAGAGAACATATAAGTCACTTGGCAAGAAAAGCATTAGAATATTTTTTCCTATGAGCTGATCATAAGTACAATGTGTAGGGGGTTTTGTACTGTTACAGCATCCGAGATAAACCAAAGATTCCAATCATCAGCATCAGTCTGACACTATGAATACAAAGTATAAACACACAGCTCTCAGAAGGAGAACTTTTGATTTTGGCCTCCGCTGATATAGTGAATTTCAACGAATGTCTTCCAAAGTACAGGTTAATGAGGAATGTCCATTTCAGTCTTGCTGATATGACTTAGTTGCAAGGCTCGAAAACATATAAAAAATATTCTGTCCTTCTAAATGGAGATATATTCTAGCTTTCCTTACTTCTAATTTATGATCTCCAACTCCCAGCAAATACATCTGAGCTGAAATCCTGGCCCCAGGGAAGCCAATGTCAGATCTTGTGTTGACACTGATGGACCATCATGAGTCACTGTAAACAACCAAAATATGCCAGTCGATCTCTCTCACTTGTTTCAGCATTCTTAAGGGTTTATTTCAGCTTATATCTACATAAGTTTCAGATTTATAATTTACTTAGATTTTTCTTTTTCAGTGCTACTGTTTTTGTAATGCTCCCCAGAAATTTATTTTTTATTATTTTGCACAGCTACTCTTTGAAGACACTTTTTATTGACATTCTGTGAATATTTTAATTGAAATGTGCTGGTTTATGCATGCCAGTAATGCTACCAGCTTAAAGTAGGAACAATTCTAAGCAGGGACTTTGTTCGCATTCACACAATTACAAGTTAAAGCGAAAGGCAAACCTCATTCATTCAGTATATCAATGCAAAGAGGACACTCGTAATTTTCTTTTATCAACTATTTTTCTTATTTTTCCTCATTTCCGGCCTACCATTGCTGGTGTTTCTAAGATGTAAATTGAAGTATGCAATCTTTTCAGCATACAAATGTCTGGATGCAGATGTTTATTCCTTGAATAGCAGGCCATCATACCAAAAAGGGAATGACAGTTAGAACTGACCACTGGTTTCCCAACTGAACCATACAAATGAATCATTTTAAAATGCTAGCAAGAATTCAATACTAACAGGAAGGAAACTCAAAGACCAGATTAAAATATTATTGGGGAAAAAAGCTATCAAAAGCCACTTCTCCTATGAACAGATTTACATATCTATGAACACATGTAGCTGCTTTCAAAAAATTGTATGGGAAGTGATCTAGTCCACAAGGAACAAATAGGATAAGAAGTTTCTCTGTTATTCATAAGGGATAAATTCCACCTTTGTTCACATGGATAACAGGAAGAACTTCCCTTGTAAGCATAATTTAGTATGCTATATATTTCCATTGTGCCAATGCATGGAGCACACGGCCTCTTAGAACGAGTTCTTTTCCAAAATTGTAATTCCTACATGGCTTCTAGATGCGGAAAAAAAGAAAAAAAGAGTGACTACAAATGTGAACTAGTCCATTGTGAGAAACCAAACTTAAACTTGGTGATCTTTTTAAAATACAGTAGGAGTTGTTGCTATCTCCCGCCAATCCAAGACTAGAGGAATTCACACCTGATTTTATAAAATAAGTGCCAAAAACAACAGAAGTTATTTCACAGCATGAGCAGGAATATTTTCCTTTTAATTAACACTTCTGGAGAGAGGATCAGAGCAGAGCATCCACAGGAACAAGGTTATCAAACTGTACACTAAAAGTAAAGCATCTGCCTGAGCTCAGCAATGTATGGTGTTGCTGAACTTGGTAACAGAAGAATTCTGCAGGCACCAGATGCTCTTGTTTTGAGTTAAATATGTTGGTATAACAAGGCCTGATGTTGTGATGGTGAGTTGTGTGTGGAGTATTGAAAAACAAACCCAGAAGGATCAACTTTTGTCTCAGTGCAGAGCACCAAGCCCAGTTGTTTCCCAGATCTCTATTATTGGCTCAGTTATTCTTTCTGCAGAAATAATTTTCACTATTTTTAGAGAGTTCAAGAAAAAAGTAAATTCACTGGAGAAAAAAAATTAAGCTAGATAATATCATGTCCTCGGCATTTCTAGATGAGCATATCTACTGTGTCAAGCTGGCTACTCCTGCACACACTTGCACTCCACTGTGAATACTCTCTGCTCGTCTCCTGAGTCTTGCTATTTCCCAACATCTAGCTTTGTTCCACCTCCTACTCCTTCAAAGTTGAAGTTAAATTCTTACAAATCTCATTGTTACCATATAATGATGTCTGCAAAGAATATAAGACACCTTTTCCATGAAAGAAACACAGACAGAATAAAAAATTCTATTCAGGTGCCTTATGAGGATCCCAGATTAGCATACTGGGAGGTTGACCCACTGATCCATGAAAAAGCCATTGTCTCTTTCCTCCCTATTGATGGAGATACATGTCACACATCATGGAAGCAGCTCTCTCTCATTGCTATGCCGAGTGATAAGAACAGTTTTGAAAACTGTGTCTAAGCTGTGAATCCTGAAGCTTTCCCATTGACTGGAACTCGGTGCCTTTGTCATAACCAGAGGCTCGAGGAAAAAGGAAAGGGTGAGTAGATAATAATATGTTGAAAAGAAATACAAGGGAGAATCATAGCCAGTGAAACAGAGAGAAAAAATGGTGGACAAACCTTAATAAGAACGATATAAGAAAAATAATAGATTGCAATGGATAATGGGAAGTTTTTCATTTGTTCTTTTAAGCTCTGACTTTGGGAAAACAGTACTTCTTGCTTGTTCCATCTCCTCCCTCTAAACAGCAGAATAAATTCCTGGAGTCTCAAAACATCTGACACTCCACGTGCTTTCAATGTAGACCAGAAGGACTCATATAACTCTTCTGTTAAAATTAAATGTAATGAGAAAAACCTATAAAAATTTCAGGTGCTTTTTAAAAAAAACATCATGGACGAGCTGCAACATAAACATGGGAAGTAGGTCTAAAAGTATCAACGAAGAGCATTTACTCAGAAATTTTCGATATCATGACCTTCTCCTTGTAACTGCCAGTTTCCCAGAACCAATACTTTTCACAGGAAAATTTTAACATTCATTAAGTTTCATTTCTTTAACCTTTCATTTCATTAACCTTTCATTAAGTTTCTTGGTTGCAGTAAGGAATTTCTGCTTGACTGTTAGAAACAGAATAATACCCAGACCAGATGTTCTGTAAATGAAAGGTTACTTACTTCTCTGTAACAGCCTTGATCTGAGGACCTCGCAGGCATAGTCCTTCCTAGTCTCACGTGATGTGGAATCGAAAGGTTTCACTGCACAAAACACATCCTCTAGTAGAAGCAGATATAATTGCACACCTAGAGACTAAAGACAGAAAACAGCCTGTCAGCAAGCAGATTCAATCCACATCTTAATCATTAATTACACATAATAGTAGGTCTAGACTTAACAATTCACTTGAAACTGACCTGATGATCTCTAAGGAAGCCAATGTGTTTTAACAAAACAAAGGCAAGTCTCAAATTTGAGTGCAAAAGCCACACAGCCGAGTGACAGTATCTTGCTTCCAGTTACAAAGCTGGCTCATGGAAAATCCTCCACCTACCTTGAGTGAGGATCCACTGTGTTTATTTTGTCATTGAACTCTCAAATTCTTTTAAAAGTAATAACAGAAAAATTGATTACTTTTAAAATAATGTAATTACTAGAGAATTCTGATATGCAAAAAAGTTGATGAGTCTGTCTATGAGTAATATTTCAACTTCAGATTTGCCTGATTAACATATAATTCTAGTTACATTATTTATTTATATGCTTGTCTCATGTTAAAAGTAGTAAAAGTGCTGGTAAGACCTCTGTAGTAATTACTAATTCTGTGAATTCTATTGGAAAACACCAGATAATCTAAAGTTCAGCAAACTTTTATCCATTTGGGTATTTTTATATAAAATACTTGTGCAGTGTTAAAATTCAGAACCATTAAACCAGAGTATACTTGCCAAGGCAAGAGAAAACTATTTAGATTAAAATATAGTTTTTAAAGGAGGCCTTCTTCTTCAAAGTCATTTAGATGTCTCGGAAGATTAAATATTATTGTATTTTTGTAGGCTATATTTCATTCTAATTAAGAAAACTGAAATTAAAACCACTTAGCACAGCAAACAGTAAATGAGAAGAGTTAATGCCAATTCTCACTTCTTTCATGTAGTGAAGTGTGTTGTGATTTGATTGTACATAGAATTATATACCATAGCCCTTCATATGCAGGAAAAAAAAACCCTTTTACAGGAGATATGACACACATGTACATGGGATCAGTACTGGGCCCAGTCCTATTCAATATCTTTATTGACGACCTGGATGAAGGGATTGAGTTTACCCTTAGTAAGTTTGCAGATGACACCAAGGTGAGGGGGAGTGTCGATCTGCTGGAGGTAGGAAGGCACTGCAGAGGGACCTGGACAGGCTGGGTCGATGGGCTGAGGTCAATGGGATGAAGTTCAACAAGACCAAGTGCAGAGTCCTACACTTTGGCCACAATAACCCCTTGCAGCACTGGAGAGCGGCCTGGCAGATAGAGACCTGGGAGTACTGGTTGACAAGTGGTTGAACATGAGCCAGCAGTGTGCCCAGGTGGCCTGGACGGCCAATGGCATCCTGGCCTGTATGAGCAACAGTGTAGCCAGCAGGAGCAGGGATGTAATTCTGCCCCTGTGCTTAGCACTGGTGAGGCCTCCCCTCGAGCCCTGTGTGAAGAGCTGGGCCCGTCACTGCAAGAGAGACCTTGAGGGGCTGGAGCGGGTCCAGAGGAGAGCAACGAGGCTGGGGAAGGGACTGGAGGGAAAGTCCTGTGAGGAGAGGCTGAGGGAGTTGGGGGTGTTTAGCCTGGAGACGAGGAGGCTCAGGGGGGACCTTATCACTCTCTACAACTACCTGAAGGGAGGGTGTAGTCAGGTGGCGGTCGGGCTCTTCTCCAGGGCAACCAGTGACAGGATGAGAGGGCACGGCCTGAAACTGCATCAGGGGAGGTTTAGGTTGGATCTCGGGAAACACTTCCTCATGGAGAAGGTGCTCAGGCATTGGAATGTACTGCCCCCAGGGAAGTGGTGGAGTCACGGTCCCTGGAGGTGTTTAAGGAAGTATACTGAGTGCGGCACTTAATGCCGTGGTCTAGCTGATGTGGTGATGTTGGGTCATAGGCTGGAGCTGATGATCTTAGATTGCAGTCATCTCCTATTAAACAATTTCCATTTTAAAAAGGGATTTTAGTGTAAAAATATACTCTTTTCATATTTTTACAGAGGTCCCCAAACAGAATGGTGAAGACTGTTAATTACAGTTTGGACAAAAGTAACATGGCCTATTTATCAAATTAATTACTTTTAGAAGTAAAACAGAACTCTAAAAATGTTTTTAGCTAAAGGCTGTAAGACATTAAGAACATCACATCTAAGTATGCCAGTCAACTTGTCCGCAGCGATTTTATCCCCATGACACAGTCCAGAATACCTGAGTCAACCACAACCTGGGGCAAACCAGACTACCCTTTCACAGAATGACAGAATGTTAGGGGTTGGAAGGAACCTCAGAAGATCATCTAGTCCAACGCCCCTGCAAGAGCAGGATCACCTACAGTAGGTCGCACAGGAACATGTCCAGGCGGATTTTTAATGTCTTCAGAGAAGGAGACTCCACAACCTCCGTGGGCAGCCTGTTCCAGGGCTCACTCACCTTCACAGTGAAAAACTTTGTACTAATGTTTTTGTTGAACCTCATATGTTCCAACATGCATCCATTGCCCCTTGTCCTATCATTGGATATTACTGAGAAGAGCCTGGCTCCATCCTCCTGACACTCCCCCTTTACATATTTGTAAACATTAATGAGGTCACTCCTCAGCCTCCTCTTCTCCAAGCTGAAGAGACCCAGCTCCTTCAGCCTTTCCTCATAAGGGAGATGTTCCACTCCCTTCATCATCTTTGTGGCTCTGCACTGGACACTCTCAAGCAATTCCCAGTCTCTCTTGAGTTGAGGGGCCCAGAACTGGACACAATGTAGGTGCAAAGTAGAGGGGAAGGAGAACTTCTCTCGGTCTACTAACGACACCACTTCTAATACACCCCAGAATGCCATGAGAGCACATTGCTGGCTTACAGTCATCCTGCTGTCCACCAGAACCCCTACCAGGTACCTTTCCCCTACACTGCTCTCCAACAGTTCAGTCCCCAACCTATACTGGCACATGGGGTAGTTCTTTCCTAGGTGAAAGACTCTACACTTGTCCTTGTTGAATTTCATAAAATTTCTCCCATCCAACTCTCCAGCCTGTCTAGATCTCACTGAATGGCAGCACAGCCTTCTGGTGTGTCAGTCACTCTTCCCAGTTTTGCATCATCAGCAAACTTCCTGATGGTGCACTCTGTTCCCTCATCGAGGTCGTTGATGAATATATTGAATAGCACTGGTCTCGGTACCAACCCCTAAGGGACTCCACTAGATACAGGCCTCCAACTGATCATCCAGACCACACTTCCTCAGTTTAGCTATGAGCATGCTGTGGGAGATGGTGTCAAACACTTTACTGAAATGCAGATAAACCACGTCCACTGCACTATCATCATCCATCTACCCGCTTATGTCCTCCTAAAAGGCTAACGATTTCGTCAAACAAGACTTCCCCTTGGAAAAACATGCTGACTGCTCCTAATCACCCTCTTATCCTTGATATGCCCAGAGACAGTACCAAGGATAAGTTGTGCCATCACCTTTCCAGGAATGGAGGTGAGGCTGACTGGTCTGTAGTTACCCAAGTTCTCCTTCTTGACCTTTTTGAAGACTGGAGTGATATCCGTTTTCCTCCAGTCCTCAGGCACCTCTCTGGTCACCCATGACTTACCAAAGATGATGGAGAGTGGCCTAGCAATGACTCCCGCCAGCTCCCTCAGCACCTGTGGGTGCATCCCATCAGGGCCCATGGATTTGTGGATGTTCAGACTGCTTAACAGATCCCTAACACAGTCCTCATCAACCAGGGCAAACTCCTCCTTTATCCTGACTTCCTCTGGGGCCTCAGGGGTCTGGGGCTCCTGAGGACGGTTTCCAGCAGTGTAGATAGAGGCAATGGGGGCATTCAGTAACACTGCCTTCTCTGTATCCTCTGTCACCAGGGCACCCACTTCACTCAATAGTGGGCCTACATTGCCTTTAGTGTTTGTTTTGTCCGCAATCCATTTGAAGAGCCTCTTTCTGTTGTTCTTGACCTTCCTTGCAAAGTTTAATTCCAAGGAGGCCTTAGCTTTCCTAATTGCCTCTGTGCATCCTCTGACCACAGTCTTATATTCCTCCCAAGTGGTCAGCACCTCCTTCCATGATCTTCCATGATCTATATCCTGGTTAACCATGGGGGTCTTCTGGCTCTCTTTCTTGATTTCCTACCTGTTGAGATACACTGATCTTCAGCTTGGAAGAAGTGGTCCTTGAATATTAACCACGGTTGCTGCAGCTAAGGCTGACCTCAACCTTCACTGCTTCAACTAGATCCTCCTTGTTAGTTAGTATAGGATCCAGGAGCTCTCCTCTCCTAGTCAGCTTATCCACCATTTTTATCAAGAAGTTATCATCAATGGACTGTGGATGTCTGGCTGTGTAGCCCTTCCAGCAAATAACTGCGTAGTTAAAAACCCTCATGAGAACCCAGGCCTGTGATTTCAAGGCTGCTATCAGCTGCCTGTAGAAAGCTTCATCAACTTTCTCGTCCTGATCGGGTGGCCTGTAATAGACACCCACCACGGTATCACCACCGCTAGCCTGCCCCTTAATTCTCACCCACAAACTCTCAACTTGCTTCTTATCTTCCTCTGGATGTTTTCCAGTCCTTCAAACTCTGCTCCTCAGGCACACTTTCATCATCAAGGGGAGTGAGGCAGAGGGGAGGAAAGGAAAAGCATTACAAAGTTTTTCCTTTACAATTTCATGGAGAAGCCACCACTGTTTAGGTCAAAAGAGACTTAGCTCTCTGCAGAATGGTGAATAATATATGGGATGAAGGATGTCATATGCAAGGACTTCAGCCGAGGTGCTGCAATTGAAGCAAAAGGATTTTTCAAGCCATTCAGTAGTCACACAGCATGTGCTGCTATTTATGTTCATCTTCAG
>NW_009722314.1:0-11810 GCF_000703405.1 Apaloderma vittatum | reverse complement strand
AGGAATATTTTCCCTTGTTAGTGTAGCTGCACAGCATGAAATAAGCCTTCCCTGCACTTCTCTGCAAAGGTTCACCATTTTCAACTTACATAAACCAAGACTTCTTGTACTCTTGACTGTGTGTGACTGAATAGCCTTTCATGTCTAAGGTGTAAGTACTGTAAAAGCAAGGGAGGTATTGTTGACTGAAAATGAAAGGATGATCAGTGATTTAAGAATGAAAGACTTTGTACTTCTTTGAGGGGGAAGAAAAAGTTTTTCAAGCACTTCTATTTGCATTAATGGCAGAAAAAACTTAGAATTTGTTCTGAAAACACCATCTATTGCCTCTCATCCTTACACACTCACATGCACATGCAAGCACCTTCTCTCTTTTTCTACCATTGAAAAATTGAAAACGTGGTAGAGGGTGAAAGAAAAAGAATAACTAAATCAACTGTTTTGTTTCCATATTCATAAAGGTAGATTTTTTTAAGAAATCTGCTTTCACTGTAAGAACTGCTGGTGGTTCCAGTTGCTACCCAGAATTTACAATGTGTCACATATTTTTTAAAGTGATGTTTGGGTGGCCATACAGATGAAATCTTCACCTTGCCCTTCCACATTTTTAGAAATATTAAAATCCAGCTTATTATAGAATTATTCCACAAAACCATAATCAAAATAACCAAATTGTCTGGATGTTTTTGGACACTTGAAGTTAAAGTGGTTTTATCCATATTCATGATCATTGTGACAGCAACCACCATTTGATAGAGTTCATTAAGGTACATAAACTTCCAGACCACCTGATTCACTACAGAAAATCAATTGGGCAAATGAATTATTTCTTCCTATTCTCTTCTTTTTTGGGGAGTATATTTTATAAAATATTTAAAACTGTAAGCAACCCAAAACTTTAACTTTAATACCTAAACAAGGTAATAATCTGAGAACTTGTGGTGATTATGGCAGTGACATTGTGATAACAGATAAAGCAAAAGTATTAATTCAATTCCCATTTTTGTCTCATATGTGGAGTCATTACATAGAATATGGCTCTATCAGAGTGTACAGATATAGCTCCTTTGTATCTTTTTTAAATATCCTTTTCTATCATTAATTAAATAGAAAAAAACCCCAAGGTTTGTAACATTCAAGGAGTAAGCAAGAGCATCAGATAACAGTATCTTTTATAAAACAGGATTCCTTGAGGTTTTTCAGAATTAATATCACTTCTTTTCTTTTCCAGTAAAATAGTGAAACATTAATCCCAATGTTGTGATTTGAGCCTACACAGCTGGCAACAAAGAACCACACAGCCTCTCGCTCACTCCTACTCCCCTCCTCTTCAGGATACGGAGAAGAAAATTTCAGTTTTCTGTGGGAATCCCGAACCTAAGTTAAGATCCACAGCAAGCCTAGGGGTTGCATTGGTGTAGACATGACAGTCCCCATCTCTCAGTCTCTTTTTATAGGGGAAACACTCCAATCCTCAATTGTCCAGGTAGCCTCCAGCTGAACTCACTCCCATTTTAAATGACCTTTTTATACTGGAAGGCCCTAACTCCTTTGCCCTTCAGAGGTGTCTCCCATGGGATCCCAGCTACCAGGTCCCTGAAAAAGCTAAAATCTGTTCTCCTGAAATCCAGGGTCCAAACTCTGCTACCTTACTTCCTCAGGATCTTGGACTCCACTATTTCGTGGCCAGTATAACAAAGGCTACCATTTATTAGCACATCCCCAACAGGTTCTTCCTTATTAGTGAATATAACATCAAGGCATGCATCTACTCTGGTCAGTACAAGAAAGTATCAAGAGCAAACAGCCACCTCAGCAGCATCCTTAGTCCTCCACATGTTCCCTGCCCCATGAACCACTCGACAGACTGCCAAATACTAGACTGCAGGACACATTCATGCCTGGGCATTCACCAGCCCCAGGCAAAGAGCAAGCAGGTGTCATTCATACGAAGGGTGCCTTCTTGCAAGCCTGTGAGCCTCACTGAACACCTCTCACCTCTCAGGCATGAGTCACTTAGCTCATGAATCCCATCCACTTCACCCTCACAGCAAAACCATTTCACTGAAACACAGAAGGAGGCTGTACCACAATGTCAGTGAGAAGGACTACGAAGTTTGAAAGAGGATTCTTAGTAGATATCAGGGCTGGCACCCCAGAGTAGCTGGTTTAACTATTCTGCAAGTAGATTAGCTGAACACTATAAAAGTGCATCTATATAAAACAAAATGTAAAGGAACAGAAGGATATGAGCCTTTCTATTTCTTGTGTTTGAACGTTGCAGGGTGTGAAGAGAAACGCAGAGAATGGTCAGTACCTCTCTAGTTATCTAACCAAGTTTATAAGAAAAGGTATGGCTTGCAGCACTTCTCCAAATTTGGTTAAGTAATAAAACCAATTCATTTTAAGACTGCTACAATCCTGAGTGTCTTTCAGTCTGGGCTTCCTCTACTGCCCCACTCTTTTTTCCCATTTTGCCTCTTGAAAAATACTTCCACAGGAAGTCACCTTCATGAGCTGTGCTATTGAGGAACTATTCATGTTTTGTAACTGTTAACTAGCTACATATATTTTCCAAAACATGTACATTCCTCTTCCAAACACTTCTTTGCTATTCTGAATGTTAATCTTCTATACCTTCTTTCAAAGAAAGTAATCACAAACCCACCAGTGAAGTCCCGGCTTGCATGATGATTTTGCAGATAACTACCAGCACAGATTTTTCTGTAGTTTCCAGCTACCTCCATTCCTGCCCACAAAACAAAAACATAAAAGATATATGGAGCCTTCAAGGGTCACAAAGAAGGACAGGCTTTTTCTCAGGGAAGGAAAGAATACTCAGTGCTAAAAGGAGACCAACAGGAGTTAAAAATTTTGTGCTAGGAAATGATGTAGGAGTAAGGAAAAATTCTTGGAGAAGGAAACATTTGCAATTTGAATTTCAATTGCTAACTTCTACGGTGTACATTTTAATTTTAGCTAACCATAGAAATGAGAAGGTATATGAAGTCAGGAGAATGCAAGGAAACAGTTTGAGCTGATGTGCCAGCAACTGTAGAATTTAAACTTTACACTGCAACTTAAATGAGATTCAGCTATTTTATGAATGTGGTAAAGAGTAAGTCAAACTCATGCTGATAAATTCAATACTTTGTTGCATTTTAAATAATACGGATATGATCAACTTCACAATAAATTTGTAAATTGAACAAACATTCCAATATCTAGTCAGCTAAAAAACAGCAACTATGAAGTTTCACAGCAATCTACTTGTCTTAAAAAGGCTGGATTCTGCTGCAGATGAAAACACATAAAATTCTCCTTTGAGCACAAACTGAAACATAGAATAGTCTGGTTTGAATAAAAAAAAAGAAATAGTAAATTGAGATAAATCTCCCAAAATCTGAAGGGCATTCTCTATTAAGTGATCCCAAAAGTACCAAAAAATCCATTATTGACAGTGTTTGTTGGAAATAAACCACTACGAAATATCTGAGGACAACGTCTTCACCAGGAGGCACACTGGCTTCCATAATCCTTCTATGGTTTTGCTGCTGGAAGGCCCACAGCAGGAAACAGGACTTTAAAGAGCAGGACAGTACAGAGGCAGAGGAATGAAAAGAAGTTGAGACAATAAGCTTCTGTTTGGCCATTAATAGGTACAAAATCCTCAGAGAGGTAAATCCCTAAGATTTTTTTCAGAGGACTTCTGCAGCCCCCCGAGGACATTTCTGTCTGAAAAAGAACACTTTTTATTACATTCTGAAGCAAAAGATTTGGGTCATTCCTGAGAGACTCATTTGTTTGGGGGAAGAAAGTGAACTATTTATGGATTCTCTGATAAGAAAAACATATTTCCTAAAGACTGTTTTTCTAAACTTAATAAATTCCTTGAACTACTAAGCCTTATACTAGTCTTTTATGCAACCTGGAAATGAAAGAAAAGTTAATCATAATCCAAACAATGTAAATTATTTTTTATGTTAACCTTTTAGTTATTTTAATCTCATGAACCACAGCTTTTAGATAAAAGTTTTCTGGTTAGCCATACTTTTACTCTATGCCTCTGTACAAACTGTACCTTGATGATGAAAAACAATAATTAAACAAAACTCTTGTATGCTCTAAAAGCAATTACTGAAATTTTCACCTTGCATGGCGAAAACTAAGTGCATCGATCTGATTGCATTCATAAAGCACCTACAGATGTAGGGCTCATTTCTGCTTCTTGAACAGTGAAATCAGAAGGATGGGAGTTTTGCCATTTACTATTTAATATACCTGAAGTTAAATCTCTCTTTCCTGTCAATGCAACAATCTGTTTGATGATATATTTGCACTTTATTCTATATTAACCAGATATAAGCTGCTATGCGCAACAACATTTTCAGGTGTTGATCACTGATGATCACTCAGAAGTAGCTGAGATACTTTAGGGCCTCCAGCCTTTTGTAGGTAACAATGTCCTTGCTGATCGTTTCTAATCTGACAAGAGAAACGGTGGACCAAACCAGACCCACACCCTTGATTCTCTTTAGGGTGAGGTTAGCCAGCTTAAAGAAGACTATTCAAGCTAGCTGGTTGACACTGTATAGACACAGTTGAGAACTTGCACATACGCCTGCAGTTTAGTCATACAAGACTCCTCTCACAGCATTTTCATCTCTTTCTTAAATCTTAATCTGTCTGAAGTTTCATTTATTTTCAAGCACACAATTGAGAAGTTAACTATCCTACCTTCACACATAAAAAACTAATTTCATTTATTGTGACCATTCATATGAAACACAAAGCCAGGAACAACCACCTGAGTATTGAAGAAACTCAGTTCCCAGAACCACAGTTTCTTATTTCCAGAAGACTTTTTCTTCCTTAGCATTAAAGATCAAAAGTAAACTGAGGTTCTTACCTCACAGTAATATTAATACAAAAACATACTGTATTTGGTCTGGCTCAGATGGAGTTAATCGTTTTCGTATTATCCTGTGTGGTGCTGTGCTTTGGATTTGTGACTAGAACACTGTTGATAACACGTGAGCATTCTGGCTGTTGCTGAGCAGTGTTTGTACCTACTACACATACACAAAATCCTGACTAGAAGTCTCTGAAAGGAGTCTTTATGCTCATTGCCCAAAATGCCTTTGAATCTGCCTAGATAACTAGTGTACCTTTATAAAAAACAGTGATACCTCTAACAGTCATTCTCCTTCAGACACACCTTTAAACCATTCAAATAGAACACTGGTTACATTGCTGGTTCACAACTCAGATAGCAAAACAATATTGGCCTTCTTTTCATTAAATCAGAAGCAAGGAAAGAGAGAACTGAAACAGAGTATGTATTAATTTTAGGTTTCTCTTTCTCCAGAGTAACAAAGATTAACCAGCTTTTTCTTTCTTCATGCCTTTTCTCATGAGTAATTATGAATTATTTGAACTTGTGATTCACTCATAACAAGAGGATGTATTAATTGCTCAAGCAGTTTTAAACTTTGAAACTTAAGTGATTATGTGTCTTTCCCAAATTTATGCTATGTCAAAAGTCCTTTTTCAAGTTGTTTGAAACATCATAGCTTTACAGAAACTAGAGATTTACTTCTCCTTCTTTAAGAAAATTATTTGTGAGTAGGTCATTATTATCTGACCTAATGAGTTCCCAAATTTCATTAGTAGGATAAATTACATAAAAAGAAGGACTTCAGAAGTTTATAAATAAAATTTCAATTCCCGTAAGAAAATGTTTCTTTCTAATTTAGCTAAGAACTGCTACTCCTCTTCCTCCCAATCAATTCAATTAAATCTGTATTTTGCAGTGCATAATCATTTCCGTTCATTTACTATTTTCTGTTTTCAGAGCCTTTGCTGTTTTTACTGTCTAACCAATACAATTTATCATACATTGCATTAGGAGTATTGATTTTCTGGGCTTTTAAGAGGATGAAACAGAATAGGAGATGCAGCTTATACCAACTGAAATGCAAGCATCCGAGTAGTTCTCTTGATAGCTACACTAAGAAAATTATCAATAAAAAAATTAGGATTTTTAGAACATTTATCTCTGTCACGTTTCGTGACAACTATTCAGTAACTACTGCAAAGTAGTCTTGATTAAATTAAGCATCAGACTTTCTTTCAATGCCTAAGTATTCAATAGAGATTTAAGGGAATAAAAGATAAAGAACATGAATTGGTAATAAAATACATTACCATTTACATCGGTATTTCTTATTTCACATGCACTCTGGTTAACAAGTACTTAACTTATAAATCTAAGGCTGTCTGGGAGTTACTATGAGGTAATATATGTTCCCATTACAGGTTTTGTATGGGTACTGACATTTAGAGACAATGGACTAAGATGATCAGAGGGTTGGAGAATCTCTCCTTCAAAGACAGGCTGAGAGAGTTGGGGTTGTTCAGCCTGGAGAAGGGAAGGTTCTGGGGAGACTTTATAGTGGCCTTCCAGCACCTGAAGGGGACCTACAGGAAATCTGGAGAGGGACTTTCTACAATGGTGTGTGGTGATAGGATAATAGGCAATGGTTTAAAACTAGAGCAGTGTAGGTTTAGATTAAACATTAGGAAGCAGTTCTTTACTGTGAGGGTGGTGAGGCACTGGAACAAGTTGTCCAGAGAAGTTGTGGATGTCCCTTCCCTGGCAGTGTCCAAGGTCAAGCTAGATGGGGTTTTGAGCAACCTGGTCTAGTGGGAGATGTCCCTGTCCATGGCGGGGGGCTGGAACTAGATGAACTTTAAGGTCCCTTCCAACCATTCTATGACTTTATGACTATTTCATTTTCTGCAGCACATTCTCGTGTTCCTATCACAACAATTGGAGGGGAGAGAACATGACATGACATGACATGACATAAGCAGAAAGCTTGTGTGATCCTGAAGTTAAATTTTAGCAAATTACATTTTTCACACTTGTATATATCACACATGAAAATCAAAGGACTTTGTTAAAATAAAACATTCCTCTATTAACTACATCTAAAGTAATGATTTTGGGGTTTTTGCTACAGTGGAAAGTAGTTCTGATATGTAGATCTTCCAATGAGGTTTAGATTAGTTTTAGGGAAACATTTTGTAGCATTGCTTAAGATAAACATTTTGTAGTTCAGGCAACTGTCCTATAAGCTCACTTTAATTTTATGCAACTGTATCACAATCTTCAGGATTTTTAAAAAAAAAAAATATCAGCACTTTTCTACTTTTATTTTGAGCGTTCTAAATTTTTGCTTAAAATATCAGTTTTAAAAATTACATGAATATCTCTTATCTACATACTGTACAGAAGCTCCTGAAATCATAGTTTATACCTCATATATCTAGAAGAATAGTAAAGGATGTAATTTTAATGACAGCCCAGGGAGGCTTTTTTACTTGGCCGAATATTTGGACGTCTGCTAGCTGTTATCGTAAAGGCCTAGGACAGATCTGAGGAAGGTGTTATCAGATGACATTTTATGATTCTTGCTATAAAGAAGGTCAGACCAAAGAATAAGTTCCTAATTTAAACATTTTTGAAGATAGGAACAACTTCTTCATTTCAGAACCTGCATCTGCTGAAGAGAGGGGATTGGATGCAAGAAGACAGAGAGTATCTCTACTTCTGTCAGAATGGTGATGTAAGCAGAGCACTAAAGTAATTCTTAAGCACCAATAATATCAATTAATTTGACATAACAATATTGGGAGATGCTGTTGAAAGACTGCAAAATAGTTCCTATAGAACATAGGCTTCTAATTTTGTCTAAAATTTAGAAGAAAAATATTGAAGTACCTCAAACTTTTCCTATTAGGTAACACCTGTAGTTCTGACAAATTTTTATTCTTAAGGTGTAACTCAATTTACCAAATGCTACAATGAGTCCATATTTTAGAATGAGAGAATCACAGAATTGTCTAGGCTGGAAGGGACCTTAGAGATCATTTAATCCAACCTCCCTGTCATGGGCAGGGACGCCACCTCTTGACTAGACCAGGCAACACATGGGGACCGAGCGGGAATCGAACCCGCGACCTCAGTGGTGTTGTTGTCAGCCCCACGCTCAAACCACTGAGCTAACCATCCCCCTAATATATTACTATTTTTATGTTTCAGTTAATCCCACTCAGCTTGATTTTCTATCACCAAAGAATTTGTAGTGTTCACTTAACTAATTTGCCTACAGTTCAGCTTTTAGCCAAAGGAAAGGAAGAAGATAGAAAATGCAGCTGATAGTACAGATACCAATATAACCAAGTGCAAGGTTCAAAAAGTGATGTATTTAGACTGTGGGTGATGTCTCTAATCTTCTAAAAAAACTCTGTTCCTTTAAAAAAAAGGTGATCATACAGTTAATGATCATTGTTCTCCTCAAAATAAGGAGAGGCGCTAAGACTTCTTAGAAAACCATCGTTCAGTATGACGGTTCTACACTCTAAGAGGAATCAGAGTAATTCAGCGTTTTCCATTCAAATATGTGCAAGACTCATTAATGAAAAGCTAGCTATAGTAGCCATGTAGTTTATCAATTAATCTAATATAGTTGCTCTGTATCTAGGTATTGTCTTCATTTTTTCAGATGAAATATTAAACCGACTTGAATTATTTATATAAAGTAGAGGAATTTTGATCATCAAATTTTAATTCCTTTATATGTAAGCTTCATAAGTCTTCATTCTCTCCTTTGATCTAAAGAGAGTAGTTTGAAAGTTATCAAGCAAAAACATGAAAAACAGTGAATGCAGTAATTAAATCATCACATTTCATTAAAAGTTAAAACAACACCAAACCAGCAAGGATAATGAAATGTTATTTTAATATTTTTAAATAGCTATTGAGATCTTAAACAAATAGCAAACTGCACCTGAGATGACTCTGTGAACCAGCTAAAAGATTGATGCTTAGAAAGAAAAAAAGTTAATGTTTCTATTTTATAATTCTTCTAAGATACCTGTTTTCTCAGACACAATAATTTATTGTGCAAAGCTTAGTGTATACTGATTTCTGCTTTAGTTAAAACCTAAACTCTGCAAGTAGAAAATGCGTAGTTTCATCTATTGTACAGGAAGAAATTGATTATGAAAATCTTCAATTCTAAAATACTTCTATTTTTGTATGAATTTACTTCCAATTATCACCATAAAAAGAAGCCTAATGAAAGTAAAACAAAATTATATCATGACACAGAAATAACTAGGTTGCATTAACAGCTGCAAACTTCTCAAATTATTACATATACATCCTAGAAGTATCTAGTTAGTAATGGAGTTGAATGAAAATATCATTTGTCACTAAGTACAGTTGCTAAATGTGTCCACCCACAAATTCCCATAAAAACCTATTGAAATATCGGACAAAAAAAAAGTATAGACACAAAGTAGGACTTTTAGCAAGAGTTTAACCACCAGCACATCTGAAGAACTGCAAAGCACAGAAATACCAAATAGTGACATGGAAACAATGGTTTGGGGTTTTTTTGTGTGTAACTCTCCAAAAAGAAATATTAAAAACTTACTATTTGGATGTATTTTCTCATAAATTAAGTATTAGTTACTCATTTAGCAAAAAGGTACTTGCATCAATTTTAGAAAGAGAAAAACAAAATAAAATAAAGACATAAAAGTATAAGACACAGTACAAACAATGACTGGCCCAAATATCAGAACTTAAGGGACATTCGCATTAACTTGACAGGGCTCTGATTAACTGGGTCAGCTCAGGAAAAAAGCCTATTTTTATTAAAACTACAAAAGCAGTAAGTGAATGATGTCTAAGGGAAGAAATATGGGTTTGTTCACCAAACTTTAGTTATCAACAAGTCTTAGTTTACAGAAAGTTAAGCTAGTTGTTTTAACTCCTTCTGCAGCCATAAAGAAAGACAGGCACCTCCAGAATAAAATTTATCTCATCTTGTCCAGGTGCTATCACCTGTCCATTAAGGTCAGATGTGAATACCAGCTTTTCATTTTTAAATTTACTTAAGGTGGATGATATCTTATAGGGTAGCAGCAGAGGTTTTTGAAATATTGATTATAAAAACATCATAAAATTTCTTTGCAAAATTCAACTTCTTGATGTGCAGTTAGATAGAGAACCAACACAAAATAAATGCTACAAAGTCAGAACAGCTATCCAGTGCAATATTTCAAGAATGGCCAGTACATCTAGAACTCCGTGCAACATAACCCTATATTGCCCATCAAAGCACAGATTTAACGCACTAGCGTTACTCTTGTCTGAATCATGATAGCGTGCAAGACTGAGTAAAAAATACGTATATGTCATATTTATAGAAATTAAGTTTCCATCTCTTTGTTGTGGTAACACGGGATTTGTTATGCAGTTCAGCAAGAAAAAAAATTGTTTCTCTAGGGTTAGGGAAGAGAAATTAGAACTAGAATATTTTACTATTTTTTTTTTGTCCTCCTTAACTAGAGGCAAGTTGTTGACTCAAGTCCCAGAGGTAGGAGCAACTTCAAACATTACTTACATAATTAGAGAAGGTTTGATGCAAAGACCTTTGGAAAATATAAAGGCATATATATAAGTGCACTTTATAAAGTATGTTGACTACTGAGCAATAAAATAGCACAAAATTAATGATTCTACTTACTGAATGTTTGCTGATATACAATTACAGTATCAAAACCATGGTGTAACATAGACATGTTGCAGTTGGAGATTGAAATAGTGTCCAGGGCCCTTTATTTACAGCAATGATGCTAATTTTTCCTTTGAAAATATGTCTAGACATATAATTCACCCTATTAATCCCTTACAGTCTTTTCAAATATGCTTGTGTTAGTTTGTTTTTTTTTTTAAACTTGCCTGCTGTGAAATTCACATTAAAATTAATTGAATGACAGGAATATTTTCCCAAAACATTGACTTTAAATAAAATTTTGGGGGCTTGTGAAAACAAATTTTCACATGCAAAGTAATCAGCTTTGGCAATAAATCATGCTCAGTGATGATTTCAGCTAATATATTTATCTGATATCTTTGAGAAGTTATGGAGATCGAAGGACATCCCAGAAGACAAGAAGAAGACTAATATCACCTCCATCTGTAAGAAAAGCTTAAAGGACAGTCCAAGAAATAGTAGGCACATCAGTCTTACTTCAGTCGCCGGGAAAGTTATGGAATGAGTCTTCCTGAGGGATATTACAAGCCAAAAGAAGCACGTGATTGGGAAAAGTCATCATGGATTCACTAAGGGCAAATTGTGCTTGACAAACCTGATAGTCTTCTGCAACAAAGTAACCTGCTCAATTCATGTGGGGTGAGTGATGGACATCGTGCCCCAACTCTTGATCAGGTAGACATTACCTGCCCAGATTTCTCCAAGACTTTTGATAGGGTTCCTCACATACTCCTCCTACAGAAAATGACGCATTAAGGTCTAGACAAGGGTTCGTACAGTGGATGGGAATGGGCTCACAGGTCACACCCAGAGGATGCTGGTGAAGAGTTCCCTTTCTAACTGGCAACCTGTCTCAGGTAGCGTCCCTCAGGGATTGATATTGGGCCTAACACTGTTTAATATACACCCACGTGTATTGAGGGAACTGGCGGATGAGGTTGTGAAACCTCTCTCTATTATATTCCAAAAGTCATGACAGTCCGGTGAAGTCCGGACTGACTGGAAAAGGGGAAACATAACCCCCATCTTCAAAAAGGGAAAGAAGGAAGAACCGGGGAACTACAGGCCAGGCAGTATCACCTCTGTGCCCAGCAAGATCATGGAGCAGATCCTCCCGAAGGCAGTGCTGAAGCAGAAGAGTAACAAAGAGATGTTTGGGCATAATCAACATGGCTT
>NW_009722313.1:101533-104456 GCF_000703405.1 Apaloderma vittatum | reverse complement strand
ATATTCTATATCTATATAGATATAGAATATAGATAAAGAATAAAAATAATAATAAATGTCGTGTTGTAAAGAAAAATTCCTGTGTGGATAAACTATGAAGAGACTGAGGGTAATGCAACACTGGAACTGTATTATAAACACATCAAATAAGCAAGCAGGCAGTGAGTACTTAGGTGGAGTGGGCCAAGATCCCTTGAATTTTAGCCAAATGTATAGGCCTTAAAATTATCTTTCCTCTCGGTTGGAGCGGTTATTTCCTTTCACATCCAGCAGCTTTTCTGCATCATGTCTGGCTGCAGCAGAGTTGATAACATGCCTACCCTAAAACCGTGGCTGTGAAAATGGCTTTCTGCTTGTTAAGCTGCCCAAACCATTCTCCCGACCTAGGAATTACTGCATTTGGATCATAACTTAGTCACTGAATGGGCCAGAGGGAAAAGACCCTTCAGTGCTATCACAGCCCAGTCCCCTGCATCGCTTCCTTTGGTAGGTGTTTTTCTACCTGGATGTGAAACCTCCAAGAAAAGGGGTCTGCCTGTGAGCTTTGATACCCTGCCCCTTTTAAGTTTTCCTAATATCTCCTCTGAGGCAGCGTAAGCTCCTGACTCCTCTCCTGTCACCAGTGGACACAGACGACACATTGCTGCCTTCCTCTGATGCTGCTTCTCCATGCCTGGAGTTGGTCCTCCTCCCTCCCCTCACATTGTATAGCACCGCAAGCATAAGAACACAGGGATTTTTTTTTCAGTGTCTTTTACAATGGGAAATCATCCTGATTGGTCTGCTAGGAAAGAGAAGAAAGGGAAGCTAATAAATCTTTTCCGTCTCTCAATCCTATGGTTTTCTATTTTTGCACTGGAATGGAACATAATATTCTGAGTCTCTCAGCATAACAATATGTCGGGCAATTGGTAACAATACGTTGGGCTTTTGGGTGGGGGATGCTCTTTTGTGGCATGTGTGTGAAGGATGACTTTCATCAAAGAGCTTTATGGCTTCAATGAAATATTTGTAAAGCGGCTTCTGCAAATGCGACTGATTGACTAGTTTCATTCTATTTTCTGTTTTCATTGGGTTATGTAAATCACCAGGTATTATGTATACTCTGTGTTTGATCATTTCAAACCTGTAACTGAAGAATTTGTGTACCATGGTTTCTGTGAAATTCATGTTTGCTATAAATAAAAGCTTGTTTACCGATATGTTAATGAATAAGAACATAAAAACTGTTAGGAATAAACTTTATTCTTATTTATTTCTTTTATGAATGTACAAGTATATTTATTTTACATACTCTACTTAAGCAAAGGGAAAATTTTTGTTCACTTTTTTATTTGCCATGTATTTCACGAAATATATGACACAGACATTTAGAATATATCAGACAATATGGAACATATTGCAGCTTATAGCAGTTGTCATGATATTTCAAATATATTACACAGAATGACATAAAATATTTTCAACATATTCTTATAATTTTAATGTATATCGTGTGGTGTCCCATATTTTAAGCAGCAGAACAATGGGCCAATTCTTTTTTTTTTCTTCTTTTAAAAATTGCATTTTATATATTGTCAGATATATTTTTACCATGTGTGCAATAAATTATATGAAACACGTAACACACATATGGAAAAGGTATGACTTTTTTGAGGGGAGGAGGTTGTGGATTGCTTTGCAAGGAACTTAAATCCTTTGTGCATTGTTTAAGCAACGGTCGGTATCTCTGGTCTGGTCTGCAGTGAGGTTTGTACAACAAATATTCGCGATTTCCAGCAACCCAGATATTTTCTGGTGAAGTTAAGACAGTAGCGGAGAGTCGGTCACAAAAATCTGTCGCGGGAATAGACATCAGGGACAGGTTGTCACAGGGCAATCCGTTCTGTGTCGATCACGAGAGAGTCATGAACACGCAGCAAAAATGGATTTAAGGGAATCACAGTTTTTCTGTCCTAACAGATTTCAGATGCCTATCAGTCACATATTCAAGAAATATGTTAAAGTCTGGACTAGTCTGAAGGTGATTTGGTCAAAATAGCTGTTCTTGTGGCTCTCTGTCCTGTGCCATCTTGTGCTACAGTTGGATGAGCCCCTCTCTCACGTGTTGGCTTTGGTGGGCAGCTTTCCTCTCTTTCCACTCTGCAGCTGCTCAGATCTCAAAAAATCTCCAAACCCAAGCTAGGTGGGAGCTGAGCCTTAAATCCTAAGTAGATGGTACTCTCACGTGTGACCTACTGGACTATTACACGTTTTCTAAATGCCTGCACTTGGTGGCTTGGAAGGTCCCTATCTCACCACCAGAAATGAAGGCTCAAAACATGCAACACTGGGGGAGATTTTTAGGCCAAGGGAAGTAATCCAACGCAGGGTTCCAGTACTGAATCTGGATTTTATAAATGTAGATCAGCACTCTGAAGGAGTTACCCAAGCTGTTTATTAATGGCTTAATTTATCCTCTAGGACTACATTTTTTATTTCCAGTAAGCCCAGAAGATCTAAGTTTTTGCTACTGGAGCCAAGCAGGAACTAAAGCGAAGGGGAACTGTCTTTTAGGCTTTGCATTTAGACAAATGACATTACTCATTCGGTATGAACGTAATAGCTAGAGTGAGGGGTCTTTAAGGTTGTCCCCTTGAAATTTAAGGAGTGGACAGCCAGCTTCAGGCCTCCTTTTATGGACTCGCCTTACAGCGTGGTCTTTCATAATAAAATCCTTGCCTCCTGGTTCACCATGCTTGTACGCACAGAACAGCTCAATATTGGACTTATCCTTACCCTTTTTTAATTTATTGCTCATTATTGACCACATGCCATCCAAACCCTCTCTTACTTGCTTCATGTTTTTTTCCTGTAACAGCTGCATTCAAGTAGTTGTCTTTCAGAAATGTCTTAGTGAGTCTGTGCTTGCCGTGAAGATATC
>NW_009722313.1:61150-101502 GCF_000703405.1 Apaloderma vittatum | reverse complement strand
GGTTCAGCTATGGATTATGAGTGTGTGGAAGGGAGGTGAAACACGTCACTGGTTGATGGAGTTGGCATGTGAAAAGCATGGTCATCTTAGGAGCTGTGAGAGACCTGAACTCAGAGAGGAACGACTGAGGAGATTTTAGTGACAAAATCTAAGAAATCTTGACAGAGTGCTGATATAGTCCAGGTTTTCTGTTAAAATAAAGTGGCAAATTTGAGTGAATGTTCATAGGTATAAAAAATGACACAGCTGTTGATTGATACAACAGCCATCTCTGCTTCTACACATGGAATTCCTGATAGGTAGCATAGAAAGTGAGGCTTTTCAGAAGAACAATTACTGTTTTGTCTTTGATAGTAAAGTTGCCAGTGATAGAATGTTATATATAAGTGCCTTTCTGTCATTCATTATTGCCACTAGTGCCTTAAATCATTTTAAGGAAGACTCTTAGAATAACTTAGTCTAAGTCATGTAACTCAGAAGAAATGATACATTACAAATCAGTGCTGTGAGTCTAAGCATTTAGTCCAAGTCCCTGTCTTGCAAGTAAGGTATTTTGACTAGCACATGCACATATATATGGATAAATAAGCATTTACACATACACATATACACTCACATATAGGTAATGAGCTTGAGGCAAGGTGTTCATTGGCAATTACAACACCAGTGATGAAAACCTGGCAAAGCTGCCAGCAGGTTTCTGCAGTGGGAAGTGCAGAACAGCCTCCCTGATGTCCACAGGTCTCTTTAGGATCAGTCCCATGGGCAGACAGGCAGGCAGACACTCTGTCGTGGCTTACTCTTACCTGAATCACCTTGGCCACATTTCCCCGCACTGAATTCACACCCAAGATAGTCCTCACTCCCTCCTGCTTGCGTGGTTTCCATGCTGGCACTGTCGAGGCTGCATCAGGGCCAGAGCCAAGACGCGTGTCTGAGCCCTTGCCTTACCTCTCCCACATTAGAGACATGCAAGGAGAAGGGAGAATCTGCTGAGGAAAGCAGGGATGTGTGTGCCTCTGTGAGGGGAGACAAACATTTGTACATCAAATGGTAAGATGAGGAGAAAGCCCCCTCTTCTGCACTTGAATAAATAGGGGAGACTGTGCCCTGTAGGAAGCAACCTCATAGGACTAAGCAGCTCTGACAAATTATATCAGGCAGATAAAAGTGTTGTAGAAGCAGAAGAGGAAAGAATGGTTCCAGCTAGTCCCAATTTCCTAACAGGATTAAGGCAAAGGAGTGGGAGGGAAGAAAAAGAAATATATATACTTACAAGTTCAAAATGTTTTTCGTTTCTTTTTATATTTATTTGTTTTCTGGCTTTTGAGCCTGCACCATGTATTTGGATCAGATAAAATAATATTTTTTTTTCCTTTTCTCCCATGCCTTTAGAAGTCTCTAATTTTCATGGTATCATCCCTTTTCAGTCCCTAAGTTGTAATTTTGGGTGGACTGCTGGAAGCAGAAAAGGCTGTATATCTTCTCCTCATCCTATGAATTTTCCATTCTGCTTTGCAACACACCTAGGGCCAAGAGAGCACAGGAAGCATAGAGAAAAGGATTTCCTAGTGAAAAGTGTATTAAAGAAGCTCATTGAAGGGCCGATTGTGTGGCCTTTGCCTCTTTACCTGACTGCTCAGGAGCAATGTGAACTAGGTCATGACCCTTATGTACTGCTCCTCCTGTTCATGGATTGGAAATGCACTAGTGCTGAGGTTTTAAGAGTTATCACCAGTTAAGTAAATGAGTGTTACTTTGTGTGCCCAAGTTCTCGGAGTAATGAGAGATTGTGCTATCAGCTCATGCATGTAAAGAGACTTCTCATTTCTGTGGCTATGACTCGTCACTGTTAACCTCTCATGTTATTATGCACATTTTATTTAACAAATATATAATTCAATTCTCTGAGTTAATTCTCATTTGTACTAAATAACATTACTGAGGACAGAAGGACAGAAGGAAGAAAGAAAGAAAAAAGAAAAAGAAAGAAAGAAAGAAAGAGAGAGAAAGAAAGAGAGAAAAAAGAGAGAAAGAGAGAAAGAAAGAGAAGGAAAGAAAGAAAGAAAGAAAGAAAGAAAGAAAGAAAGAAAGAAAGAAAGAAAGAAAGAAAGAAAAATTAATTCATTCTTGGTGAGATCTTTCCACTGATGGAGATGACACCACAGTCTTCAGTCATCACAAGTCAACGGCAGGTCACTAAGGAAAATGCAAGCACTATACTAGGCTGGATGGAGAAGATTATTGCCTTCAAAATGTGTGCAATAAAAATTCCATTCTGTTCAAGTGGTAAAGCCACACAGAGGTCTTTGTCCTCTCTGAGGCGTAACACTTCTGAGAAGTGAATAATGTTTATAAAGTCCAGAGATGAGTGCTGAGTGCTGTCAGTCTTCAAAAATAAGAGTTATGGGGAAAAGGGTGAGAAAATTCGGGTTTTCAGTCTAGGGAAGTCCGAGGAGAGGCTGCATAACTCTTTAAATCATGATTTCTTGTTTTGCTTTAGCAAATAAATAGCACATATGATTTCCTTTTTTCACTGCAGTTGCCTTTTATGTATTTATATTGCAACATGACATATGCAAGGTTTTAAAAAGCATATTATACAGCATCTGTCAGAAGTGACATGGCTGTTGTTGATCCCATGATGGGCAGGGAACAGATGAGGATGTCTCTGAAAGATCATGCCACCTCTTCGATGGGATTCTGGAAGTCTCTTGATGTGCTAATCTTAATTATTTCCTTCTGAGGAATGTATTCCAATAATGTAACTCATCAAGTAGCTTTACTATTAACCTTCTGCATATTATCTATATGCTGTCTGAATTGTTAATGCTAGATATGAACGCTGCATTTCAGCAGTGGTCACACCAATGACAAATACAATTTTCTGTTAACTCTTCCATTTTTCTCAGTGCATCTTTTTTGTACTGACAGAAATCTCATTTTCGCTTCTTGACACCATGTCTACAGATGCCCTCAAAGTTAACCAAAACTGCAGCTGCTGTGTGTGAAGTCCATTAGCCTGTACATAAACTACATTACACTTTTGATGCCTAGATGGATGGCTTTGCACCTGGATGCATCAGACCTGTGTTGCGTTGTGTTTCTTCCATGGCACTTGCTGGCTGACCCCAGGCAACTTATATCAATGACCTTCTTCACTATTTTCCATCTTCTCTTTCCCCAGCCCGTTTCTCTTCTAAGTCTTTGTACGCCATGAAAACTTTGTAAGTATTGGTATTAAAGTTTCTCCCAGGTCGCTGAGATCCTTGAAGGGCAGTGGGACAGGAATGGATGCCAGCTGGGCCTTTCCACAGATGCTTTTGCTTCATCAGAGTTCTCGCTTTTACGGTTTCGTTTGAGTCCCACAAGTCAGCCATTTCTGAGCTGTTGAATGAAAGCCAAATGCGTTTTGTGTCTTTCTAGTTTCTTAATTAAAACATCATGCAGGGCAAAGGCAGATGTCTTACAGAAGTCTGTTACATCAACAAGATTATCTTTAGCCACCAAGCTGGAAATTTTATCAAATGAAGATATCAAGTCAGTTTGACAGGGTCTGTCTCCCATAAAACCCTGTTGATTGGCCTAATTTATATTTCCTAACATAATTGTTTATTAGCTAAGCCCGTGTCATGTCATGATTTCTCTCAGGATGCGTGTCAAACTGTCAGACTTACAGCTATAATGGGAAATCACAGAAACATGAAATTTTGTTTGGAAGGGACATTTGGACATCATCTTCTCCAATACCTGCTGCTCAAAGGAGAGCCAATTTCAAAGTCTGCTCAGGGCCTTATCCAGTCCAATTTTGAGTCTCTGTAAAGACAGATATTCCGCAGCCTCTCTGGGAACCTCTCCCAGTGCTTTAATACAGGCATTGTGCAGAATTTACTCTTGATTTGCAATCTGAGTTTCCCAAGAGGCAAACTGGGCCCATTGCTTCTCATCCTTTTGGTGTACATCTCTGAGAGTTTTCTAGATCTATCTTCTCTGTAAGACTTCATTAGACAGCTGAAGACAGAAATATGTTCCCCTCTTTGCCTTTCCCTCTCCAGGATGAGCAAATCTGTCTTGCTCTTCTTCCCACAGTACTTCATGTGTGTCAGCCCCTTAAAACTCAACGAAGCACCAAGCTTACTCAAAACTGCAACAAGAAAAAATGTTGTTTGTGTCACATACCTCAGTACTTTAACAACTGGGAATGCATCACAGGCTACATCTCCTACACTCCCTACTGTAAATGGAGGTTGGCAAACACCTCTGAGGAAGCTTTATTACACCTACCTTGGGATGGGACAAATCACCTTAGCTGTACCATTCGCTGCCATAGAGACAGTCTCAAAGACTAGTTTAATCAAGAATCCTAACTTTTGGATATCTGAAAAGAGATAAAAATAATCCCACCAAAAGCATGCATGCCCTGGCTAACTCCTTCAAATCTTATGGTTCTATGCTGTCTAATCATAACATCTACCCTTTACTCTTGCCATTAAGTATTCTTCTCATTCTTATTAGAATGTAAGTGTACAGACCTCATAAAATACATCTTTTTCTCAAGTACAGGAGACAGCTATTTCCTGAACACTTTTACTACCCTGAATTGCCACATCCTATCCGGTACCAGATCCTTTGTTAGTTTTTCTTTGGTGCTGCTTATTTTAAAACAAATTATCTGTGTTGTCCATAATGCTTATTGCTGCATGTTTCTCCCTGCAGCTTTCTACTTCCCTTCATCATAGCTTCCAATTTATGTCAGTTACTGTTAGCTTCTCCATTATTTTTTTGCTTTATATAATGTAGACATGCCACTGTGTATGTATGTTTTTGGAAGTCTGTAAGTGACTGTATGACACCCTTAGAGTCCCTGCTGAGTCAGCATGGTTTTATTACCAGTGTGTCCTCTTTTTAGAGTGGCATCATTTCAGTTTGGGGGAATCTAGTAAGATTTCTTTTAGAAGTTCCTAATTGCCATTCATATTTTTGTCACTGCTTTAAATTCTCCATCTTTACCAGCTTGACTAATAATTAGTTTTGGCTTGGTGGAACTGGACCATTTGAAGCATCACATATATAAAATATCTGTTTATATACTCACACATACACTGCCTCTGTACGTATGAACACATAAGCATGCGTGCATTCACGCATGTGCACACACACCCACACACCTCCACACACACACACACACATAATCTTACTGTAGACCTTTATAGGTCAAAGTAATCCAGGCATGCTCAGCCTGATGTTGGGAATTCTCCTCCTGCTACCCAGGATCTCTTTCCCACTTAGCATTACGGAAAAGCAAGATAACCAGGAAACCTGCCTGGAGTCACAAGTTAAGAATACTTGGATCTTAGAATGGTTCCGCCCTACTTTATAAACTACGAACTTTGTAATTACCATGGTAACCAAAATGTCTGACCAAGTCATCCTTAAATGTTCTGCCCCAGTTAAATACAGCTTTGATTGTGCGTAAAGTGAAATCATATAACTATCTGATTATCCTTTATGATAAGCTATAGAAAGAGCAGCCCTATATTAGGAAAACTGAGAACTGTAAATTATACTTTCATATAATATATGTTTTTTTCATGTGGAACTTTTTATTTTGTTTTTATTACTTAAAGGCCATGTTGGGGGGTATTTTAGAAGGGTGTTTCCTTCCCAAGTTTTTAAGCAATACAACTGCTCAGATAGATTCCTTTGTTCTTTCTAGTGAAAGAACGGAATTGACAGACTGAAAGAGGCACTCAGTTTCCTTCAGTGATTTTCTTATACTGTCTTATCTATGACATGTTCAGCTTTGGGGACTTCAGTAATATTTATTAATATTGATTATTGCACATTCCATGATCTTTTCAGTTCAAAATGGAGCTTTTATTCCCCACCTCAAATTCCATGTCACATTGTGCTCTCAAGAACATGATCGTCTTTCTTGTAAGACCAACATCAATTATATCACAGTGTGAAAGAGATCCAAAGGAGGTGGGAAATATGAAACAGCTGGTTTCAGTCTAGATCGTTTGGGTTTTTTTGTGTTTTGTTCCTACTGCTGGGTCTAATACCCTGTTGACCTATGTCACCATGGGATGGAGTTCCCCTAGTTTTGACAGTGATTTATAAAAAACTTTTTTTGCTTTCTGCTTAGGATTTTGTTTTGATGCATTGAAGATCTCCTAGAGTATTGCACACAAATCTTTCTAACTTACGGAGGTTTAAAATATTGCTTATGGGTGGAAAGACTGTGGAATGGAGGAAAAGGAAAGGGCAATAGAATCACAGCCAAACTAATGAAAATATCTTCCTTCCAGTAGCTGGTGTTAGACAGTCAAACTGCTTGCCCTTCCCAATTGTGGTATTTCTCTGAGGGAGACACTGAGAGGGTTGGAGAGCTCTGACAGAAGAAAAAAAGGTTTTGTTCAGATGAGCTGTTGATAGAACTTGCTCTACATCATGGTATTTTAAACATTGGTCAAATCCATGCCGAAATGTTGGCTTTTCTTTCAAGTTCTTTCCCCTTAGCAGAGCCACAAAATAGTTGCCAGATTGGCTTCTTTCCTGTTGCTGCCCTCTGTTTTTCATCTTTTGGGGGGTATGGAGATGGTCATCTGTGTGGTTCTTCGTCAGTGACGTGGGTTGGTTTCACGAGCTGAAACATCTGCCCAGAAAAAATCTCCAGTTAGAGCTGGATAAAACATCTCTTGCTTTTTTTTAAAGCCCTCTTATGCTTTCTAAGAATTTGCACTGGGTCTGTTCCATCTCAGAGATGTTATTTTTCCGTATCTTACATTGGCCTTTGTGGTTTTTATCCTGGGAACTGGGCTGAGAGACAAGGAGGATGAGGAAGAGGAGTTTGATACTCTTGCTGTTGTGAATTTGGTGATTAAAGCCCTGAGAACAGATTAAGCTGAAAATGCAGTTTGGGAAATGTAACCTGATAAATAGCACAGACTTCACTCCCCCCCTGTGGGAATCCCAGCCAGCAGCTATTTCTAATACACAACAAGCTGAGGTTTCCCTCCCCTCCAGCCCCCATGTTTTGAGCTGCCTTTTTGTTGTTCTGTAATGTTCACATCCCTTGCACATCGCAGGTCTTAAACCTTGTCCAAAAAAGCAGTCTTTATTGAAATTAGTAAAGCTGTATGAAATTGAAAGTTAAAATGTGTGAGATCAGGAAAAAAAAAATAAAACCATGAAAAATGAATATCCTTAGCTTCTCTAAACCCTACACTTCCACTTGGATTTTAATGGCCGATGGTTGGGATTTAGGAAGCAATTTTTATTTGTTTATTTGTTTTCACTGCCGGCAGGTGAATAGTTGGAGAAAATAACCAACAAGGTGTTGGGAGACCACATTTGGACGTTATTTCCTCTCAGCCTCAGTGCCTGCCTGTATCTCCACAAGTGGAGGTGCTGACTGGGAGACTGGATAGCAGATTTCCTTGGGAAAGGCACTAATTAGAGGAGAATAAAACCACATTGTTCCTGTCCTGACAACTACTTCAGAGCCCAACCAATCTGGTAGTGACTTCCAGACCTATTCTGGGCTACAGATTTGCTCTGCTTCTAAAAAGCATACCCTGAATATCCTTAGTGACGACACGGTGTCCAGCCTTTATTTACTAGCCTGCAAGAATTTGCCTGTGAGGGGAGACTTTCTAGGATACTGCTCATATTCCCAGGGGGAACCTCCTAGCACACCAACTGTTTTTCCATCACCCCCACTGGGGGATGACAGGACCTGATTTTTGTGCAGCTAGATCATCTACCTCTGATTACATTAATCAGAAGAGAGGATGAGACTCATTCTTATGAAGGCCCTGTTGTCCTTTACATAAAGAAGCAGATACTGCCTGCCACAGGAGCAAGTAGTTTTTGTGGTTTATCTGAGAGCAAGTGATATATAAGTGATTACCAGGACGATAGGATTCCTATGACCCAGATGGCTGAAGAGATGACTGAGACAATGATCCCATTTCTATCTTGGCCAGGGCACCTGAGCTGTTGCAGCCTGACTGTTCATCCCACCTCCATGCTATGGTTCACAAGGATCATGACGTTGTCACTTCACATGAAAGGGCCCCTTAATGCAAAACTTCCCTGGAAACTGAACCAAGGTTCTGGAGCTCCTTGTTAGACAACTAAGACTGGGAACCTTGCAATTTCAAGAAAGAAATTACAGTTCATGACTTGCCTTTCCGCTAATCAGATGCTCAAACACACAAGGACACTGGTGAGCAGACCAGCCATTTCTCCTGCACCATGAAACGGTGGATGGAGTAGTTGCTAACACTGTTCCTCCTTGGGAATCCTTGCGAGTGATGAGAACATCATGCTGAGGGGTAATCTAGATGTTAGAAGGCAGAGGAGAGGAGAGATAGGATGGTCACAGTACATCTGCAGAGGATTATTTTTTGAGTCTTCAGGACACACACACACACAAACCACATGGTTCAGTCTGATTTCATCACCTAGCAATGATCATACTTACCTTCAACTGCACCAGGCAGGGTTTCTGTGTATACCACAACACAGAGATTTCTTTCAAAAGAAACTTTTCTGAACATCCAGTCTGACTGTGGCTGACTATAGAGCTTGGGATCTGGGTCAGGTCTTCTTTTATCCCTGTGGATTTTACCTAATCCTCACTGAGAACTACCAGAGCTTCTCTAACCTCATTTTTTTCCTTTGGATCCCTTTGATAACATCATCTACCAGTCATGGTTGTTTAGATATCCTAATGTGGTTTTTTTCCCCTCAAATAACGTGTGTATGAGAGAAAAGATGCCAAATACAAACCACTCTTACCCCTCAAAAAAGGAGAAATGGAGGGTGTGGAGGGGGAAGGGGGAATGGCTGAAAAATATTAAAAGGAGAAACTAATGCCTTTGATGGGTGCATTTTCCAAAGAAAATAGAAGAATATATAGCACACACCAAGAACATCACCGAATTTTCTGCTCCCAGCCTATTTTATGACTTTAAAAATGAGTCAGTTTTATTCAGCATAGTTTCTGGGAAGAAAAAAGAAGGGGGGTGAAAAGGATCCACACACTTCTAATCATATTCAAGTAGGCACTGTACAAAACCTGCTGGAAGCCAGCAGTGGTGATGACTGGCTCATTACCATTATATAAATAGTATTTAAAGTGCAGCTGGGCCCTCACATGAGCAGAGACCTAATTGATGCCGAAATATGTTCATTTCAAGTCCTGTGACTTCACGTGGAAAATATTACACTGACTAATTAATGGCAATGAGAAGAGATGATGCATTGCCTTATAAAACAAGCAACTGAAATGTTGAGCCTCTATCCAAAAGGAAAAAGGGGAGGGGGGAAGAGCTCTGGAAGTTTAAAGCATAAAAATCCACAACAAAATAAAATGCATGCTCACATACTCACAATGACACACACATAATCAAGAAATAGAGACATTCAGGAGGAAATGACTTGCTATTTATCTAAGGGCTCTAAAGCCAAATCTGAGTTTATTGTATGTCCTTGACAGAAAGACAGCATAAAGCCCAGTGTTTATACAGAAGAGTTCGGGAAAATATAAATGCCTTGATTCTGGCAATTCTGAACTCGAGGTGCCTAATATCCTTTTCAGGCACTTAGCAAAGTTGCATCTACTGTGTTGTTATTTAATACATACAAATATGAGTTGGCTCAAATTGGGAATACAGAACTAACAGGGGAAATGAATTGGGCACAGTGGTGCAGCACAGCATGCAGCTGATTATCATGGTCTTCTCCAGCCATAAATTGTACGAATGTGTGGATTGAAACTTTAGTGAAAGCTGGTAGTCTAATGTATAGTTAGCCATAGTAGAAGGTGCAGTGAGGTATGACAAAGGTGTGTCCAAAAAGATTAGAAGTGTAGACAGCCTTTTTTAGGGAAGGGCAATAGGACGAGATCCATCACTGGTTATTTAGGTGACTCATTATGAATATCAGGTAGTCCCTACCTTCTTTACTGTAGAATATGTTGAGGAGGAAATATCTCCTGCAAGTTTTTCAAAGACACAGATGGGGGCTGCCCCATGCAAATATGAAGTCACGGAAGTTAGAAAACTAGCACTAGGTGTCTAGCAGCTTCCCTGCCTTCAGAGGACTCTTTGGCACATAGATATTATCCATGCTTTTTCTCAGGATGGGATCTGACAGTCCTAAATGCTGGGTTTTCCTATGCACTCCTAGAAGGCTTTACAACAGTGCCACGGATCTCACTGTCAGGAAAAAAAAAAAAGGCTCCAAATGTCTCCTTTGTTATGTTTTCTTATATCATTCATAGCAAATCTTTAACCATCTTCTGCAGTCTGGGTGTTTTATCTTCCCTCCCTGCTTGCTCAGTGACTGTTTTTCAGTTTTTTCTATGGTTTTTTTTGCATCTTCAGATCTTTGTCCTTTCTGCTTATATCATATGTTTCAGTTCTTTCATCATTTAAAGATGTTTCCTTTGAATTTCATGATCTTGTCATTGTCTTCCTTTCAAGAGTCAAATTCATTGTTCTGGGTTTTGATCTTTCTAGATTTTGTGGCTCAGTGACTTGATCCTATTGCACAATTCCTACTGACCTGTCGTTGCTAATTCATGCCATAAACCAACATTTACCATAAACCCTCAGCTCTTTCTTCTTTATCTGCCTTCTAAATCTTACTTTTCCATTAGTTCTTTGTGGTGTTTTCTTTTCTTATGGGCACCAATAAATAGAATTACACTGCATCCTTCCTTTATGCTGTCTACTCCCAAATTATACTCCCCAAATTGCCTTTCTTCTACTTTTCTGCGGTGGTTGTTTTTGTGACTCCTCCCAAATTATTGCTGTTTGTAAATTTCATCAAGCGTCTGATTATTTCCATTTCCAGAGATTAACGAAGATGTTAAATGAGACTTTTGCAGAATCCAAGTAGGCACATCTGTCTCCGTGAGACAATGTTTATAGCTAAGCCAGCCGCAATGATTTCTGGAGTAGAATCTCAGGAAATAATTTCTGAAAAGCCAAAAATGTATCATTGACTCAGAGTCATTTTTCAGTGATATTGCAGTATTAATAAGCGCTGTTAAAGTGAAGTGTCAAATGCCACACCAAACCAGGGCTGGTTTTCTTTCCCCATGGTTTGTGGATAGCTTAGGGTACCACTTACAGCCCAGACATGAGACAATATAGCCCCACCAAGGGATAGATTTGCATTAGCAACACTGATTAAATTATCTGAGCTCTGCTTATCCACCCGTCCATCATGATGGCTACTTGTGACATTCACTGTGCAAACAACCAATGCACTCCTCCCTGCCTCCTGCCAAACGCCAGAGCAAAACAAACCCACCCGGACAAAGCTTTCCCTCCATGTGCATCTCCTCAAGGGAAAAGGGTAAAGCACAAACAACACCAGGCAGATGGCAGCTAGGTTATTTTATGCCCCACTGGCAGGGGCTCAGAAACAACGGCAGCGAAAGTGCATAAGATCCAGGACAGAACAAAATCAAATAGTTTCTCATCATTTCCTTTCCAAGAGTTCCATGTTTCATTTCAGCAAACGAAAATGTCATGGTAATGGCCACAGTGGTAGAAGTCAGAGTACCTATTTCTGAAAAAAGCTGTCCCAGAAAGACTTGCTTATAGCTGTCTAAGGCACACTGTGTGTGCATTTATCTTTACTATTGAAGCAAGTGGGGCTAGTATGGGGCACCTGAGGTCTACAGGAGGAGAGTGAACTTTACCCAGAACTCCCTTCATATGATCTTCAAGCCTTTCCTGCATTTGTTGCCATGCAGTCGCACTTCCCAAATTCATGCCAGGAGTTCCTTTAATCACACGCCCACATGTTTTTGTTTGTTTATTAGGTGCTGACTGCATGGCCTGGGGCAGCCAAAGCAACTGGGACTTGCCACATTTCAGACTCACACCTGCATTTGGGATGCAAGTGTGATCTTCCAGGCATAGCGTGTCGTGGTTACTGACTGTTCAATCTGCAACAGTGGAGAGGAGGGGGCTGGGTCTAGGCCACCTCATATAGGTATTTACCTGAAGTTCCATGCCTGTCTGTGTCCAGTGACCTTGTCTGGCAGTCTTTGGCTTCCCTGTCCGCTGCTCTGTTCAATGCAGACATCATTTGCAGCTACTTAAGCCTGCCGTAATCACTGTGGTGTAGAGCCTGGATGGAGTCCAAAATGTTTTGCCTGAGGTGGCAAGGAAGATCACCAAAGAAAGCTGTGATTTGGAGCATTATCTCCTAAATCCTAATTAATTTCCCTACTGGCAGAGACCTCTCTCCCTCCTCTTGTGGTTTAATTTGCACACCTGAAATAATGAATGAATATAGAGCAGGAGTGAGAGGAGCAAGGCTGCTGGGCTGGTGCAGGGCTTTGAACACACCCTTGGAGGGGAGCTCCAGTGTGGAGGCTGGCTCACTTGCTCCGGTGCAGGGGCCCTTTTCCAAATCTAACTCCACCTGGGAGCCCATGTTACAGAGCTTCTCAGGCCTCAAGGGTCTGAGATCCCCTTGAGGGATTGCTTCCCCTCACCCCCTACCAAGAAAAAAGACCTCTGCTTAGTGCTCTGTTGATGAGGAGCCTGTGTGTGCAGCTGTACATTTACATTGGGCATGCAAGAAACCTGCATCTTTTGGAAACTCTGTCTGTGAAGTCTTGGACAGGATGATGCCAGAAGACTTCAGGAATAGTCGTCTAACTTTAATGATGCAAGCAGTTATAGAAAATTCATGATGACCAAGAGGCTGACCTAATTCTCTTAGAGTCCGGCATGAATAAAGTCTTCCTTCTGTCTCTTATTTCTCATGTCTGTTTAAGCATTGACATGGATGCCCTTAAAATTTTATCTTCCACTGGCATGAAAACTGTTCTCCCAAGATTTCTGGTTTCCTGATGCATTTTATTGTACTAACAAATGTTAACGCAATTGAAAGAGCAGACTCTCGTGGTCTATCATTTTGGTGAACCAGCCACAAAATACCTGTCTTAGCAAAAGTAAGACAGGGGGTAAATTACAGTTCAGCAAGGCTTTTTTGTACTCCCCTCAGTCATTTTTTCTCCATTTAAAAAAGAAAATACTTGTATTAATATTTTTTAAAATGATTGCTAGACAGAGATGTTTCAGAACTGAATGGTATCCTCTAAACAGCTTTGACCTAGTGATCTCAGAGGGGAAGAGAAGAAGTGGCTGAAACCAACAGCAACCTCCAGCTGCATCTATGGCTTTGGACAAGTTTGATCCAAACCCAAATGCTGACAGATCAGGGCCTGTGCTGTGCAATTTTTCATTTGATACTCTCCAGCTTTGATTTCTGGGGATGGGAAAGGAAAGGGTGGGTAGGGGATCAAAGGCACCAGCTACATCCACACCCTCGTGTTAAATCCAAACCCACTCGCTTTAGGACGTTAAAGAAGATGTAGAGAAAAAGCAGAAAAAAATATGGCAGGAAAAGCAAATGAAATAATGTTTGCAGAGAGGGAGGGAAAAGAGGTGATTTGAAGCTCATATTCCATTGAAAGTTCAGTTGTGCAAAAGTAAACCTCACAGAGAAATACACACTTTTTTTTTTCCCCCTCTTTCAGTTTTGGCATATATAACTCCTGTCATACCACTGCCCAGACTGGAACAGAAAGGTCAGTTTTGCCCAGTCTCTCTTGCACCATGCCAGCAGAGTCATACTGGATCATTTGAGGGTCAGCGAGGTGCCTTCCCAGCTGACAAAGAGCAGACACCAAATGGAGGAGGATCATAAGATGCCACTGGAAGAAGTGAAGTTTCATCAACACTTTCTTCAGGGAGACTAAGCCAAGGAGTGGGTTGAGTTCTGGTGCTCTCCTCTGATCCATGTCTAGATATCCATCCTCTCTCTGATAGATAGCCTATGACTGTAGAAGTGTAGTCTGAGCTCACACAGCCCACAAATCCCATCTGCCTCTGGGGCACATGATCTCAAGCCTCTTCTAAAGTGGATTCTGGGGTGGGCTTATTTGTCCAACGTTGGTTGCCAAAAGAGCAGCTGGGAAATGCGGAGGCAGCTGGGCCGGGCATGGTGAATGTCCTTAAAGACTGATGTAGTAGAAGAGTGTAGCTCCAGACAGGAATCCAGACTGGAGGGATTTCAGGCCATTTGGTTGGCGTCAGAGTGGTTGTCTGACCTGGAGGGCATAACTGGGAGAGGTGCCACGAGAATAGGCTCAAATAAGCCAATACTCAAAAATAAGGGACTGGTTGACAGAGAAGGGCTGGAGTACAGCCTGTGAAGCCTGAGAAGATGTTTCTAGATCAGCAAGTAAGATCTGATGCATCAGACTGGCTTTGTCAAACAGAACTAATTTCCTCTGCAACAGTCACTCTCAGGGCATAAGGAACTCTTCATGGTGACCAAAAGCATTCATGGGGTTGATAACAGTTTGGAATAACGGTTGAATTAAATAATATTTTGTATATGTGTATACCTGGGATCACAGACCACAGTACTATAGATAAGGGTGACTATGTGGCTGTTGTAAAGGACCTTGAGACACTTCTTGCACTGATCTAAGGTTTATCTTGCCCAGACATTACTGTAACAGCTGTTACTGGGGACAATCCTGCCATTAATGGAAGGGAGCCAAGAAATGGTTTGGCCAGGAGGGAGTCAGTTGGGCGTCTCAATCACTTCATCAGGAGGAGTGCAAAATGAAGCAGCTGTTGTGCCATACTCCAAAGCTCTGAAAGAGCAACCAAAAGGCTTTGGAAAGGACCTTTAAGGGTGCCAAAGTTAATCTGTTAATGATAAGACTTGTTGCTGGTGAAAAATCATGATGAAAATCAGGGGGGTTCTTTAAGGGTCTGCCTGTTTTCTGTGTGGCTGGAAGTGCTGTTTGCCCATGATCCACAACCAGAATAACACTTGCCTTGGGAGATGCAAACATTCTTCCAAAGTTTGAGCAAAAACTGACCAACTCAAACTCTTTTTTTTAGAAAGGGTAGCTTCTGCTGGGACAATCAGAATTCCAGTGTCCTGCAAACTTTTACTCCAGGAGAGACAAATGTTAAGAGAAACTTGTGCTGGTGGGATTTCCTGCAAGGACAGGAAATATTCAAACTCTGCCCAAATGTTTCTTTTCCACTGCTGCCCTCTCTGGTTTCCCTTAATTAGTCAGCTTACTTGTCATTGCATTGTTCTCCAGGAGGACATCGGAGATCATATTCACAAAGCTCCCAGCATGAGTCCTCTCATTTGCTGAAGCTACAAAAGCAAAAACGGGCCGAACTCCTTCCCTGGTATGCTGTCAATAGTTACACTTCAAATGAACTTGGTCTAGTAAGCCACTTTCCATTAACAATCCTTTTCCCGGTGTTAAATTAGATAGGTAATAGTTACTGATTTCTGGCAGAACTTTCATCAAGAAGTTCTCCGTGTAGGGAGACGCAAACATTGGTAGCTTTTAATCTGTCTTAATATCTGCATTCATGTTGATAAAGGGCCTGGAGATCTCTGTACTCAAAGCTAGAACAACAACAGGATATAGTGAAACACACTCACAGTCACTTAAAAGTGTACTGCTCCAGCCCGAAGGGTCTACCAGGGAGTTCATTCTGAATAGCGTTGTTCATGCTTTGATCTTACTGATAGTGCCAACAAAAGAGGCCCCGCTCGGGAAGACACTGCAAAAGTGTTATTTGATTGCATTTATTAGTAAGTTAGGCTATATCTGAATGAGTCATCTAGGAGGGAATGCATCCCACTGTATAATCCACACACTAAGACATGCGACCCATGCCTTCATGAGGTGAACTATTCCAAGGGGTGCAGGAGAAAGAGTGCAGAGAAATGAGGATAGAGTTTGGAAGCAATATACTAGCTGATGTGCAGCATCTAAGCCTAACTGATAAGAGAGTAACAGCTGCTAAACTACCAGCAAGCACACCAAAGAATGACATATCTCGTACAGAGCCATGAGACACATTGCTCAGAGGACAGCCTGGAACCCAGACATGACTGCGTAGCATTAAGCACGGAGGCACTGGGTGTAAAGACCATGTGGGTTCAAGAGAACTTGCCTAGATGGCTTCTGCCCTATAACCAGTACAGTCATAAACAGCATGTGCTATTTCCTTATCATCTGTCACAGGAGCTACCCTTGGCCAGAGAGAGCAAAAGCTTGATTATTCTTGGCTGATCTTTTTTTTTGCTGGACATACCTTCCTGGTCCACCTTCAGATTTAGTAGAATTGGCCTTGTCATTTTCAGATTACTAATTCAGCTGCTCCATTAGGGGAATGTCCAGGAATGGAGAAAGAGAGAGAGGTTCCAAAACTTGAGGCTGAAATGTCTTAAACATGCATTTCTCTTTGTCACTCTCAGTATGAGTTTGAGCCATATTTAATGCAATGTCAGCTTTAAGAAGGCATTGGCTCCAAAGTCCAGCTCCCAAACCAAAGTTTCCTCTTGGAATGTGAACCATTGTGCATTGCATCTCCCACCTGCTTTGCTGTTTACATTTGCACCAAAATGTAGTAGGTTAAACTAAAAATGCATGACCAAAATGAAGGATATTCAGTCAGGGAAAACTCATGACACAGCTGCCCCCTTAGTTGTCAGCATTACAAATACCTGAGACTTCCAAAACCAAAAGCTCACATCAGCCTTGATAATTACATCAATGGCAGGGAAGCACCTCCAGCAACAAAGGTGAGCACATTCTTGATTGCTGGAATTCTAATCATTTGTTTTTAATTTTATAGGTATTTAAGCAGATAAGAATAAACAAAGATTGTTTGCTGGATCTTTGCCTTGGAACAACTATTCGTCTTGCTCCATTTACCTGAGGCTAACAAGTTCCTTTCTTCACCTCTGTCTAGGTGGTATCTCTAGAGACTGAGCTCCTTGAACTGATATCAGTGAGCAAAAGGACTTAATTCAAAACCTCACGTAGACAAGAAGAATCTTTGCACAGATTCCCAGATGCTATGGGTTAGATCATAAATAAACGCTGCTTTACAGTTCCAATAGTGCAGTGCTGATCACCTTTGTCTGCAAAAGCAGGGACCCAAAAGATCCTCTCCGGAAACTGCAATCTTAAATAGACACACGTGTCCCCAAAGCCATTTTATAATGTAACTGTAAAACTACATTCTACTGCATGAGTTTGTCATTTATTCTTCAAGTAGTCACGACCACATTAGTTCAAAGACAGTTTTCAAAATGGTCAGAGCGAGAAATGGAACCTGGGTTTGAATGGCAATTTCACATCTAATCTTAAGCACAAATGACAAAGATGCAGCCACACTAAATTCACTCTAGCTCTATGATTAGAGAACAGTTACAATTGCACAAGTTTGAAATAGAAGCAGTAAGCTAAGCATTTAAAATTAGGATAAATTTACTTTCCTTTCACTGCCAGATTTGAACCTGACAAAATGGTGTATCTACACATTTTCCACTAGTTGCCACATTCCAGAATAGATGATGGATAGGAAACATCAAGCCAGAAGCTGGTGTTACAGTAAGCTTTAAGCAAAAGGAAGTTATAATTGAAAGCATTTCCATACCATGGGCACTGCTGAGTGGCTGCCATGTTAATTATACGATCCGTTCTTCTAAAGCAATCTTCCACTTGAATACCAAGTATAACTCCTGCCAAGAGGTCTCTGAAATGCCATCAACAATTGTGCTTTCTGACAAAAAGATAAAGTTAACTAATTGTAAGCACCCTTTGCTGGTGAACTCAAAAAAACCCCACTGGCTTCTCTTCCTGGAGAGACAGCAAATAATGTGGGTCATGTGCATTAATATTTTTGCACTGACATAACTTTGGCACAGGCCTTGGGTTCTTGCCAAGGTGCCACCTGGAACCGACAGCATACATTTAGCACAACACAGAGTAACAGTCATCTAAAATTAAATCACAAGACCCTATTCAGCCCAGAGTCTTACCTCTGGCAAAGGGACATAGGGGATATCTGGGGAAGAAGTGCAGGAGACATGGCAGATACAGCATGATCCTCATCTTAGTGGTCCTCTCATGGCCTCTATGTGATTTAAAGCCATACTGGACTAGAAACTATTTCTCAGGTTGCTGGGATTAGTGACCACAAAGACATATCACTGATGGACTAATGACATTTTGAGCTGTTTCATAAGTTAAGTTCCATAATACCCCGTTTTTAGTCACACATTGTGCAAAAGGAACTCCTAGAAGTTCAGTGGCAGTCCACTGCCTGTTAACTTCACTGGTGTTTTGCTAACTTTATTATATTAGAGAATTAATTACTAATAGTTTCCTGTACACTTTGCATAATTAATAATTCTATCATACTCCCCTCATAATTCTATCATACTCCCCTCAGCCACCTCTTTCCTAAGTAGAAGCTCTCTAGCCTGGTCAGTGCCTCCTTTGTGCAGAACTGTAATACCATGTCTTTTCCAGTTTTATAATATCTTTTTTAGTGGGGTGGGACCAGAACTCCACTCACACACCCTCGGTCTATACCGTGGTGAAAGTATATTCTCTGGTTTAGTCTCGGTTATGTTCCTGATGGGTCTCTGTGCCTGTAAGTAGTGAGCTCACATTGTTAGACCACCAACCGCTATGGCTCCAAGATCTCTTTGTGAATAGAGATAACTAAATTATAGCTCATCTGAATAGTGGTTCTCCCCCCACCACCCCCATGTGTGTTACTTTGCATTCATCAAAATTATATTTATGGAACTGAAAGCCCTGATCTCTTAGTTTCATTAGTAACTTAACAGCAGCATATTCATTGATACAACAGTTTACAACTCCATTTTACATGTACTGCTAAGGTCGCTTTCCACTTCTGTTTAATTTGAATCAGGCACTTATTTACCAGACATGTTGCAGCATAGTGGAAATGGTTTATAACTGAACCAAGGACAACTTCACATCCAGATGGGAGAAGCCCTGCCCTGGCAACCTGGGAAATTTCCTCAAAAAAGGTAAAGGATTGAAGTTGATAGGAAAATCTGTCTTCCAGTCTTCTTCATAGCAGCAGACACCTCAGGATTTAGTAAGCTTAGTAGGTCTTTGCACTTGTCAGTACATGGATGGGAGCCTTCATTCTGCCATTTCATGGTGGCTTCACTTCTGCCTCCTTTTCACTTCCCTTTTCTGATGACTGTTGCAGACATGGAGCCACATTCATGAAATCACCAGCCCCCCTAAACTTTTTTTCTGAAAATCTAGATCAGCGTACAGCTGCAGAACATCCCTCTGCAGGACTGAGTATTAAATTAAGTACAAATTACTTTGGTTGCTCTTCACGGTGTTGCTTCCTCATACTGACATAGGTTCTGCCGACACTGAAATTCTGAATTGGGGTCTACCTAGTTTGGTTTGCATAGAGCCCAGCCCATCAGGTAACTGATGTTAAAATATGAGGAAAAGATGTTTTACAGTATAACATTGCAACTGTCACAGAAAAATCTGGCATAGTGTATTTTTTGGAGAAGGGATAAAAGAAAGAAGTGGCAGTGGCATTGCTTCTCTGTGATAGTAATGCCCCTGCCTTTATGCTTCTTATCACCTTCTCAACCTTTCCCCACAAACTGTGAAAATTTTTATAATGACAAAGGATCCTTTTTCACACTAATCTTGCCTCGTTTTCAGTAATTTTCCTATAATCAACCAGGGTTAGAAATGGCAAATATAGCACTGTACCCTCCCTCCTCAGATGTGCTTTCAGCCTTCAAATATTGTCATTTTACTCCTATCTCTGCCACCAGGCTGGTGATATTGTGCCAAGATGTTTCCTCCTCTGGAAAACAAATGTAATTTTTATGAAATCTCCTTTGAAAGTCTGTTGTGAGATCTGCTAGCACAACACACTGTATAAGAGCTCGACAATATTATGATTATTGTTGTTATTCCTCCTAAAGTTTGAGAGCTGATTTGCAATCCCTCCTCCTTTGCCTTTTTCTTTTCATGGAGGAGGCAGAAGCTGGCAGCTCATGGGATCTGCAGAATTTATTTTTTTATTATTGACCTTTTCCAAAGCCTCAGCAATTGTTTTTTTCCCTTTCAAAAATACACAAACAGCTCTAAGGACGAGTCAAAGTCTGAAGTGCTATTTTTGAATGGTTTCTAGACTTATTTTTATTTTATTGCTCTTTTTCTCTTTGTACCCTCTCCTTAACAAAGACAGAAATGAATGGAATTCCATTTTGGAAAGGCATGAGAAACAGATGCAAACATGCATGCATCAGGCAAGGCATTCTCTGAAAACTCTTCAATTGGAAGAACATATTTAGAAAGACATTTGATGCTGGTAGCCTGTTGAATTGCTACCAGCAAGCACAGCAGGATAACTGTCCATCTTGCTATATAAGTAAGAAAATAAGTATCACATACAAGTAAATACGTATGTATAAAAGTATATATATATATTCCTTGGAGCAGAATTGCAGAGCTGGAATGAGGACAAGCAGTCTCTGTATGTCTCTTTTAAAATTTTATTTCCTGATTAATACGCATAATGCTATTTAGAGAGGTTTTTTAGAACAGTTCTCTGGTTCTCAATACTCATCTCCTTGCATTTTCGTAGGATCTCAGTCCAAACTTAGATGAGGGTATTGTAGGACTTTGTTTAAGACTGGTACAGGGCTCATGAGCTGGGTGAGATCCCTGGGAGGGTTTTCATGTTCTTAAGTTTCCAGATGTCAGCAAGAAATTCACAACAGCCCTGCCTCACCCCATAGTTGTTTTAGCATCTGGAAGCAGCTCACTTTTTACCTGGGGGATGGCAGTGGAGAGATTGCCCATGGAGGCAGAATGTCTCCCTTGCACACGCACGGCATGGCAGTCCGGGCCCTTTGAGCATTTTGTTGTCAGGCACAGCACATCTGGTCTCTAGTGGATCTTGCCCCCATATCCTGCCGATTTGGCCGATTTTATCTGCAGAGTAAAACAATGGGAACTTTTTCCACGTGTCAGACTGAAAGCTAAGGAAATCATCTTCTTTGGTCTGACAGCCTGGGGCCAGCTGAGACGATGAATATTTGTACTCTCGGAACCAGGCTGTGATTCCAGTTCATTTGTGTTTTGGTTATGAGAAATTTGACTCACTCTGGCCCAGAGAGGAGCTGAACTGGTGGCCTAGCAGTGAACAATGCTTTCCAGAGGATCCAAGCAGTGGAGTTGTCTCCCCATGAAGGATTATAAATGCAACGTTGTAGAAGGGCCCCTCTGGAGACTTCTCATACCAAAGGGGAAATGGTTGAGAAGATGGGTCCCATAAATTCTGCAGTGTCTGATATTTCATACACAGCTCTGCTGGATGGTGTTTACCCCAAGCAAAGAGAGGACATTTCTGTGGGCATCTCTTGCTTGACAGTTGTCAGCACATTGCTGGTTTACTGTAACACAATAAGGCACCATGATGTTGCAGTCAGACTTCATGCCCACTTCTGTAAATACTGAGGCCCAGTACCCTAGGACGTCACCCAGCCCATCCTTTACTGGCAGGAAACACCCATCTGCCTGGATTTAGTGCAATGAGTGTTGGAGATTTGATCCTGACAGGACCAGGGTCTCCTGGGGAGATAGGTTGCACAAAATGCAGAGAAAAAGCAGTGACATAAAACAGCAGATTCCTTTTCATTCTCTTTGGACATCTTGTGGAGCTACTCGCCAAAAATACACCGGAGGACACCAGATTCAAGGCTGCGCAGGAAACAGACCTTTCCTAAGAGGTGACAATAACAGCCAGAGCTAGATCAGCAAGGAATAAAATGGCAAGGATTAGAAGAATGAAAGCGCCTTGTCCCTTAGAACTCAAGTCCATCTTCTGGGAAGACATATAAGGACTCACCTGCATAAGACTCTTCCACCCCTGGCCCCAACGACAGGCTGGTGTTCTTCATAGGGCGGTCAGCCAGACATTGTCTCCATGGACTTCCCCAGCCCTGTGATGCTTTGCCAATATCAAAATGAGTCCACCATCCTATGGCTGCTTTGGAGTGAGAAGAAATACCATGAATGGCTCTCATCACCTGCTCTTCAGCTTCTACACATGCCTATACAAGCTGTGAGAGGATAGAGAGTCAGGTCTTTACTCTGCCTTAATTTCCTCATCTATAAAATTGCAATTAAAAACTTTAGTTCTTTCACCAGTAGTGAGCTAGAGACCTAGTGTAATAAAACAACACTGCTGTGTTACTTTGCTGTGATTTGACTGCCTCTATTATTATAAAAAAAAAATCTCATTGTCACCCGAGGTCTATTTTCTAAGCTCCAAAGAGCAGTTGTGATACGGCATACATTTTCTTACCTTGTTTAGCTGGTCGTATACAGAGATATATCATAAAAAAGCGTGATTCTGGAAAAGAAGGGCATTTAAATGTGGTCTTCAGCCATACTCGGGAAACGTGTGATGTGTTCCAAGAGACAGCACCATAACCTTTAGTCCTGTCCCTGGTCTCTTTTTTTCCTGCCTGAATTTAACTTTATGTTATACTGGCTAGCAGTTTCCACCAGGCGACGCTAAAGTAATCTGAGATCCTGGGGTAGATGGAAGCACTGGTCACACCCTCCGTGTCCTAATCCTGCTCCTCATTGTAGCTGCAGACAGACGGGGAGGTCGACAAGGGGCAACCCTGTACCACGGAGAAGCAGCACAACCTTCCTGCCTCCAGGGATGCCGGATCCATTTGTTGATCCAGGGCAACGCAGCGCCCACACCTCTTCCAGGCTGAGCACGGGGTATGGGTGTAGGTGACAATGATTTTACTGTCACTCCTTTGCCTGTGTGGGCTTTATGGCTGGAGGGCTGTGAAAAGGAGAAGGAGTATGTGCATCTGGCATGCTGAGCGAGGGAGGGAGCTCCAGGCACGGGCGTGATGACGGTAGATGGTGAAATCATTAGCCCAGGATTATAGCGAGAGATGGGGCCAGAGCCACAACAACAGAATCTGCATCCAGAGCTCAGGGGTGGTGGGGTTGGGCTTGGGTCCATCTCGAATTCAAACTTCAGCACAGCATTCAGCAAAAAGACACATCAGGCCCAAGAGAGAAAAAGCAGCTTATTCACGTACACAGATTAGCAATAACAGTGGAGAGGATGCAGAGAAATACCTGCCAAGTACATTTTTTCATGATCTCTCCTTTTTACTTTAATTTTTTTCCTTTGTGTTTTGGTTTTTTTGTTTCCCCGGGGGAAAACGCCTCCCCACTTTTATATCAGAATTGATGCCTTGATTTCCTTCTCGCTGAGACTTTCCATCCATCCCCAGCGCAATGAGCAACACAGCTCTGCCATACGATAAACACGGTGACCCAGCTCTCTGGATCCCTCCTTTGGAGGGGAAATGTGTAGCCCATTTTGGAAAGGAGAAACAACCTGTCAAGGCAAAGGAAGCTGCAGGATGTTTGAAAGCCAGAGCACCCAGATTCATCTGCTGTTGGGGAAAAGAAAAAAAAAAGTAAAAATAAAGGTCACCTTTAGATTTCAATCGAGATTAGAATTTCCCACGTTCAGGCTTGTTTTAATAAGGGGGCTGAACCGGATTGCTAAACTGAAACTTCCTAGCCCACTGGGGATATTTCAGCTTTGGAGAAAAATGCTGTTTCAAGCTCCAGGGGTTTGAATTCTTTACTAGTAACAACTCAATATCCTGCTTGAATAAACCAGTAGTGAAGGTGTTGGTTGGGTAATGTTGTGGCTAGTTCTATATTTTATGACGGTGTCCTCTGAAGCATTTGGAGAAGAGGAATTAGAGACTAAGGAGTCAGAGGAGAAGGCTTAAACGCTAGTGTGGCTCAGGAAAAATAATTTTTAAAAAAGAGCTGCTCTGATTAGGGGGCCAGTTAGATCAGTCAGTTGAGCGTGGCACTAAAACCACCAAGGTTGTGGTTTGATTCCCATTTGGTCCCCATGTGTTACCTGATATAGTTGAGATGTGGCATCCCTGGCAACAGGGAGGCTGGATTAAAATGATCTCTAAGGTCTCTTCCAGCCTAGGCAATTCTGTGATTTGCCTTATTTGTTGGAGATAATTTTATGATTTTTTATGCTTCCAGCCTTGGATGGTCCTTCTTATATGCTCCTGCACCGACTGTTTCAGGATCAGCCATCTGAAGAAAAGATGATGGTAGATAGGGTGTACTGAAAAGTCTCTGACAGACATGCACACTCGGAACACTTTGATACCTTTAATGACCCTTATCTTTCTTACGACTATTCTTACAGTTTCCAATCATCCATGATGACTTTGTATGTAATGATTTTCCATGGATTTTTCCCTCATGAACTGATCCAACCACTTGTTGAATTTGATGTCCTGAGGCAAGGAGTTCGACAGATGAGTTAACTATTACGAGATGAGCCACCTTTTTTGTTTGTTTTGAATCTGTCTCCTACTAGTTTAACTTGATATCTGCCCAGCCTCTCCTTTCCAGCACGAGCTGCACACAGGAAAAAAACCCGAATACTTCCTGGGAATGGCATCAACTGAGGAGATGAACTCCTTTCATAAACTCCAGTGGGAAATTTTCCTCACGGTGTTTCTAATCTGTGACAAGATTCTCTTGAGCTCAGATTGGAGACAGCTCTGCATCCAGCTTGATGTATGTGTGATAATGCATGGCCTTGGCTGGCACAGCAAGCTGGCTACTTACACCATCTTCTAGTAAATCTGTTTTAAACTTGACTTCCAGGGCATTAGTTTCTACTATCACCAGGAAGAATCATTTGCTGTTGCTGTTTTAATTTTTTCGTTAAATAAATCAATACAGCCCAGATTCTGACCTTTTACAGAGTTCAAATGTAAACAACCAGCCAGAGAACCTAGAAAGGCTGGAAGATGTGGGGAGACATCTTTGCAAAATATGAAGACATTTATTTTCCGACTGAGCAACTAAGCTTTCAGGTTTTGTGGACAACATGACAGCACTAATTGGCAAGCGCTAATTGGCAAATTTAGAAACTAATCCTGCAATGCAGAAACAAAATAGCCATTCAGTAATAATCCCTCTTGGAACAAAGGCAGGAAATTCAATATCTTTGCAGAGACCAAAGTTAGACTGGGGCCATGGTTTTAGTGAACAGCTTCTACAGGGATTGCATTTGTAAACCGTAAACAGGTTAAGAAATCCCACTCCTATAAAATAGCCTCATCATAGTGAATTTTTCTTGTACTTAAATCCTATCTGCATTTGTGCTGTAAAATCTCCAAGAGTCATGGTAGGAAGGATTCTTCTTGCAATGCAATGTTTTGGTTGATCAAGCAAAGAAATGAGGAGAAAAAGAAAAGAGCAAAAGAGAAAAAGATGTCCTGCAAAACAAAAAAATGGCAATGTTTGGCTTAGGTTTGTGAGGTTTTACCCCCAAGAGCCCTTCTAAGTGTTTCTGTGGCTCTGGGAGTCATGGATTATTTGCGTATTTGTCCTTGCTATCAGAGATTGCTCCTCAGTCATGTCATTAAAAAATATATACTAGATAAAGAGAGAGATACATACTCCTTGGTTTTGTGTCTGTATCTTTCAAACATATGAAGATCTGCTCTTTATGAGTATGGCTTATGAAAATGAAAGATGTATGACTGGGGAAAACTGTTGTACTCCTGTTACTGAAAATGAGGTCTATATGGGTAGCCTTCAACTGTAAGAAAAAAATAAAGAAAGAAGTCAACAGGACTGGGAACAAATGGCAAAGAGCCACAAATGTAAAAAATCGTACATATTATAGACAGAAGAAAAAAGCTTAACTGTAAAGCAAAAATTAACTCTTACACTGTTTCAGGAGGTTATGCAGAATACTTTCCAACAGTCAACTTTGTCAATATCCTTCTCCCCAAAGAGTTGCTTTGCTCATTGAGAAGACTGAGAGTAGGCTTGACAAGAATTTTTAACCACTGTTCCTTTTTACTGAAGGAGAAAAAAAGAACTAATTCCTCTGCATTTCTGATGGAGGTTGAACAGCTTAAAGTTACATAAAATGTGGGAAAAATCAAGGAAGGTCAGACTTGATCTTGCCGTGAGCTTATGAGGTGAAAAATTTAAGCCTGTTTTCACTACCAAAGAGGAACCAAAAAGACAAGGAAAAAAAAAAAGTTAAAGGAGAACATTCCTTTGTCAGATCACTTTGTAGCTGCCCTTAAGGTCATTCTGTCCTAATGCTGCATCTTCTGATGTGGACACCTGCTCAGTAGGAACTGTGCTGAACTCACTAATTCATTTCACAGCGTCGCTGCTGAGTAGTTATGTGCAACAAAGACCAGGCCATGTGCATGCAGGTGCTGGCTTCATCGCTGAAGAAAGACTTTGGAGATGAAGTTCGGATACAGTCACACAGAGATGAATTTTTCTTTCTTTTTCTCTCTTGTTTCTTTCTTTTTCTTTTTTTTTTCCTAAAAGCACTTGTCAAAGCAAAAGTACATATTTGATAAACTGCCTTTTTTTTGCAGGGGGATGCAGAATCGTAGACACGATGACCAGTATTTCTGGATATTCAACTAACAAATTGTATTAATTTTAGAGGGAATGAGGCACCCTGACAACTCTAAGCATTTTGATATTTTTCCATCATATCTGAGAACATTCTCATTCTTCATGCACTTACTCATCTAACATCTCTGAGGCATCCTTCCTGGATCTTTACTCCTAAAACTTATGCATTGTATTCTAACTCTCTCTCATAACATGTTTTTCACTTGAGTTTATCACTTTTATATATCCCCGTGGCATCATCCTGTCAGGTCCACTGGAACTTTTTTCTCAGCTCAGTATCAAAAAAGTCCTTTTCCTGACTTTTCTGATGTGGTTCCATGACCTGAATACAGAGAACCTTTGTGACTTGTTTTTCTTTGCAAGGCTATCATCTTCCTATTGGCCTTTGTTGAGGGTCCATGTCTCAGGCAACACAGCAGGTAAAAGGCAAGGAAGTTTTATTTTAATCATTCTAGGAAACTGAGGCAGAGAGAGGGAAAGAAGAAGAAAGCAACTGTCCACATGAGTCACTCAGAGACAACAGGACATCAAGCTCCGTTCTATAAACTCACGGGATACACTAAACCTAACCACCAAGATTTCCTTCTATTCAGCAAATCGTGAATGACATTTCTGGTACCATGCCTTTGATGTGGCAGTTGAAGACCCTGTACCTTGTTTTGCCCTTTCATTTTCTACTGTTTTTTTCATATAGCATTAGAAGTTTTCACGTATATGTAATGTTTGTAGTGGAATGTGACGTAGGGAGATGTACATACACAGATGCTATACATACTCCTAGCTGATTTCATCAGAATTCTGCTTCAAATATCAAACCAGCCTTTTGCATATGGAGTAACCAAGCATCTGTGAACAACTTTGATGGTGGCATAGCAAAGGAGGACAAAACATCCACTAAAATCAGAGTAATTATTCTCTGGGTATAGCTGGATAGATACAGGATGCTAGTGTCAAAACAAGATCAAGCCAAGCTGGTGAAGAAAAATTACTGTAAGAAAGCCAAGGGAATATTGCATTGTGTTTTCCATTCATGCTGGTACGTACCTTAAATATCACACTCTCAAATGCATCTCTGAAGTTGAAAGAAAAATTGTTCCTGTGCATTTTTTTTGAAGTGGACTGAGCAGAAAGAAGATAAAATAATTGTGATTGTGGGCATTAGTGCTCAAATAATTTTTATACTTTATTTTATATTTAAAAATCAGTAATTATAAGCACAGAGTGCTGCATGGAGTGATCTTCCCCAGGTGACAGCGTAGGTCTGGAATCACATCGAGGCGTTCTTAGTCCCTGGCTTTGAGATCTGCTCAGTAGATGTGATCCTGAGAAACACCAAGTCATACTTGATCTATAGAGGGCTGCATTCTGTCTTCCTGAAGTCATCAACCAACTGAAAGTCACTTTAAAGTGTCCCAAGCTCACCTGGAACATGAACTGATCTCATATGAAGCTGGTACCAGGCTCCCTAGAGTGCATTCTGGTTGTGTTTCATCATATTAGGCATCTGTGAAGCTACTAAAACTTCACAGTCCCTGCATGCAGAAAGCTGGGATTTCAGATATTGCTTACATTAAAAAGCAACGACATCCATAGAAGATAGGCTGAATCCTTGTTCCCACCTCCCCTTTCTCTTCTCATCTACCTGCAGGTGCTTCTGAAATAGAAATCTTTTGGATGCATCCCATGGGAGTTAGTGGGGGAAACGTTGTCTCCTGTGAGATTCAGGCGCCAGCTCTTTGGGGATGTTCAGGTTGTGTGTCTAGACGAGATAACATCCTTCTCTGAACCCGGGAGCTAACCCCAGGGGGCCCCATTATTCATGTATAAAACACTAAGAGAAAATTTCGATGCATGCAGCTTCCTTTTTTTTTTTTCCATCCTCCCCGTGGGAATTTGCTTGGTTTAACCCTTCCATCCCCGCGAGGCAGTGGCTTCCCTGCTCAAAGCCATGACTGTTTATCCTTCCACCCTTCAGGGCTCAGCACTCTGCACCTGCAAAAACAGTGTGGCTGGCTAAACAAAGCCAGGTGAGCCTTCAGCATCGACTTTAATGTGAAGTCCAAACTCAGAGAGACCTCCTCCTTTCCCCATGGAGAATAACACTTTTGGACTAAATCTCTAGCCCTGCCTATAGTGCCCAGACAGCACAAACCACCTGGCAGTTTGCCCTAAGAAAGCACCTGGAGTTGCTCCTGAGATAGAGGAATATCCAGAGCATAAAAATGTAACAGGCATATACAACGCACAGGAGTAAAAGACACTTTATTCTGATCTGCTTTCAGTAACATCATGACCCTAGAACATCTCACGAGCTAGTGTAACTTTGGAGAGGTTAAGGAATGGCTTACATTCTGAGTGATAGTAACTGGGCGTAAAGTATCTCCCAAGACTGAGGAATGTGTAAAACCAGTGAATGCCATTGAGACATGCACTTTTCCTTTTCTGGACTAAGCAAGGGGCTGCACACATCTCTTTTGTGCTACTTATAGGCCATGGACAGATGCTACTGATTTTACACGAGTTAGCCTGACTGCAAATTCCTCAGCAGATCTTTTTATCCTGGTTTCACAACTGGTTTTTCACTTATTCTCCAGCACCAAGTTATGCCACCCATATGCAGAGTCCAATTTAGCGTCTCTGCTTTCTGGTTCTCCTCAGCATATTGTCTTTTTGGCCTAAGGCTTAGAGTTTGGATTATAATGGTCAGAGTAGGAAAAGACAAATCAGCACGGAACAATCTCTCTGAGAAGATCTGCTTTGATCTGTATCTTGTAACATGGAAAGAAATGTCTGCCCACAAAAACATTTGTCCCAACAGCTCAGTTGTTGAAAGACAAAAGGGAGTTTCATGTCTTTATGAGTTCAGGTTGGCAGAAGAGAGGAGAAATTTGGTCCCTACAGTGATAGTTTTATCCAAAAATTATCTGGATCTTGGATATTACTGATCATATATATATCTATGTATGAAAGGCAGTTGCAGGCAACAGTAGGACAGTACCTCTCCCTGTTACTGCATCTTAGCTCCGAGACTGAAAATCACTTCTAAGACAGTGGTCTGTTTACACTGTGTGCATCCAGCACCTCTCTCCATTTAGAAGGACAATGAAAGGACAAGAGGAAATGGAGGAAAGATAAGAAAATAGCATCCAGCAGACAGAAATTATTGAGCAAAAACAACAAACTTTTTTTTTTTAATTTTCTTGTCCTACGCATTGAGAACTGCAAGGTTTTCACAAAATCACATCTGTTTTGTCACAGTGATAGAGGCCCATGGCTGGATCAGAGTATAAAAATTTTTGCTAGCAACAATGCAGAAAATTCAGACATTTTTTGTAAATGTTTCTACATTTAGAAAGAAGTGGGATATTGCACTCTTATGACATGAGAACAGTGAACTCTGATCCCAGTCCATTAGTAACTAAGCATGATTTTAAACAACTTCACTGAGTGGTAAACATTTTTTAATCAGTAAGTCTGGATAATTGCACCCAAGAGCCCTATAAAGGTTGTCTGAATAGGTCTCTAACCAGCTCATCTTAGTTTTGAATAAATCTTGGTCTACCCTGTGAATTCCAGTAGATCAGAGCAGCTAATTTTGTGCCAATATTGAAAAAGGCCAAGTAAGATGACCCAACTAATAGTAAGTCAGTTAGCTTAACACCAGCCTTAGGCAAAATAAAATCCCGCATATCCAGGAATCAAATAATTAACATTCAGAGAACAGATCTACTTAACATCAGTCAGTGTGCTTTAACAGAAATGGGCCATGTAGAACCAACACAATTTCGTTTGCTGATGAGATCACAAGTTTGGTTAGCAGGTGTCACTGTGGAAAGATAATGGACCATTGCAAGGACTTTATCTTGCCCAACAGGCTCATTTCAAAAAACGAGTCACTCTAACTCCAGCAGATTGTGTCCTAAATGGGAGATGACTAAACAGCTGTACAACAAAACCTGATGAATTAGGGCACTTTTACAAAGGAAGATTTTTTGGAGACGTTCGAAGAGGAAATGTGGGATTCAAATCTTTTCCTGGTGTTATCCAATAGCTTGATCAGATATAACTGCAAAGAACAAGAAAGAATGCTCCTGATCTTTTTTTTTTTTAAATACAGAACAATCTTCCCACACACAAGCATTCCTGTCATGAGAGGAAGTAATGAAAAAGATGAAAAATAACTAAAAATCTGAATCTTATCCTGATTTTAATTTGCTTGAAAACAAAAGCAGTTTTTCAGCCCCTCACTAGATCTTCTGTGGATATTTTTTTTGTCTTGAAGGTGAAAGTGAGACTTTGATTAAAAAGGCAGAGATGTAGAGATCAAGATGTTTGATAAAGTAAGCCTATTCAAGCAAAGTGCATACCTGGAAATAAACAAATAATTTTGGAAATATTCTCAAAAAAGAGAGACTTTTCTGAAGTGTAGTGGCTCTTAAAGGGTCATAGTGGGCAAGTAATTGAACATGTGGGAAAATTGTACTCAGAGAGTAATTATCAATGGTCCACTGACAAGATGGAAGGACATAGGAATAAAATTCTGCAGGGATTTGTTCTTGCTTCCTCTCCTATTCAATATTTTCATCAATGACTGGATGATGGAATACAGCAACTTGCTATTAAGTTTGCAGGTGACACCAACCTGAGAGTAATTGCAGATGCTGGAAGGCAGGAGGACAGTTTAGTATGATTACAACAAATTGGAGAAATTACTCAAAAAATAAATAAGGTGATCTTCAGTAGAAATGAGTACAAAGGTTCATTCCTTAGGCAGTAATTGCAATTTTCTCAAACAGGGGATGGATAACACTCTCTGGGTAGCAGCAATCTGGGGTTGCAGCAAACATTAATCTGAACATGAGTCAAGAGTGTCATAATATTGCAAAAAAGACAGACAATATGGGGAATGTATAAACACAAGTGTCGCCTGCAAAATACGTGCAGTAATCCTTTCCTGCAGCTCAACCTCAATAAAGTCTTAGCTGGAGGCTTTTCTGAAGTCCTGTGGGTAATTTAGGACCTGTGATGCCAGGCAAGATGCAGATTGACTGGAGGAGGTTTGGAGGAGGAGGAGGTCAGAGGTCTAGAAAACACAACCTGGAAAAAGACATGTTTATCCCAGACTGTAGGTATGTAAAAGGATGCTGCAGGAAGGAAATGGATGCTCTGTTTCTCCATGCTCATGACAGAGCAAAATCATGGCTTAAAAAACAGGAGTGGACTCCAGATAGGAATGAGGAAGAAAACTTTTCTAATCAGGAGGTCGTGCATCACTTGTGTGTGTTGCTTGAGATGGTGTTCCCCTGGGAGGGTTACTGGAGGTCTTTAAGAACAAATTAGAGAAACATCTGTAGGAATAAGTCAGCTGGAATTGATCCTGAATTAGGGCAGGGAGATGGGCTGGAAAGGGATATTAAAATCCCTGTAATTTATGAACAAATTAGTGAAGAAACAATGCAATACATGTTATAATAGTACAGAAAGAAGTGTTAATTCAGAATAGTCATGACTTAATATAGGGATGAGTTCTTTACATAAATGGTGCCACTGCTCTTTTTTTCTTCAGCAGAATGCTGTAAATTATGATTGAAAAAACATTTCATTGAAGATTAAGGTTTGCAGGGGAAATGTGAGCAATCTATGAAATGGATTCTCATTTAGGTAGTAGTCATAGGAAGTGGAAATATTTTTTAAATTAATGAAAAATTTTGGTATGACAACACCAAATAAAATTATTTTAATTCTTGTTTTGAAATTATATTTTATTTTAAAGTTGATCTTTCTAAAGACAAAATTTTCACAGAAGATTGAAATAAAAAGTGTTGAATAGCTTGAATTTTGTTTTAAAAAAAATCTCTGTCCAAAATAAAATGTTTTTTTTCCAGCAATATTTTATTTGGCGATGGAATAGAAAATAATTGTTATTCCCTAGTCCAATTTATCAAGCCTTCTGGGACCTGGGAGAACTTTTTTTCACAGCAGCTGTGCATTAGCTCATTTCAACTACTTCTCTCAGGGCAGTTTGATTAAGACTATTCTCTCTCCTTTGGACTGCAGATTCTCTCTCTTGTTTATTAATTTGCAGCAGCCAGGGAGTAGCTACACCTTAATATCGCACAGAGGCAAAAAAAATCAGTGAAAAATTGGCAAAGGTGAAGGCAAATGCCTTGATGGCCCAATAAAAGAGATAGTAGATGAAATGTAGTGGTCTCTAATATTTTCTTCAGATCTCAAGCTGAATGGATCTATGATTTATCAACATATTCTTTCCCTTCTTTCCTTCTTTTCTATCATACGAGTGCTGTGGATGATAACTCCTGTCAAGTGTACTTAATTAGTCTTGTGTTTATCTAACCCTTTAGTAAGGAGCAAAGTCATCTCCCTGCCTGCAAGCAGGGATGTAGCAAGCAGCCTCACTAAGGTCCCTTCCACTTCCTCCTCTGACCAGTCCTGTCCACTCACCCCTTTACACTTAAATCACTGAGTCTGTCAGGGTTTATGGGGTTTTTTGAGCCCTCTCCTCCCCTATCCCTCTGCTTGCCCGTGTTCACTTCCCCTAGGCTCACTTCTCAGTCAAGCATCTCCATGAAGATATATCAGCCTTTTCTTCCCTTAGTAAATAAGTTGCTGCCATTCAGGCAAGAACTTCCTTCCGAAGCAAGAGTATCAGAATTTGTCCAGAGACAAATTCAGAAGGACCCTTTCTGGTAAGAAACCTTGTGGGGTGTTGCCTCTGTATTTGGGGGCCTATTTTATTTCTTCAGTTGCTCATTTGTGCCTTTAAATGTGAGCCTTAAAGAGGGCTCTCGCTTGAGGCAACTTCTTTGTAGTTGATTTATTTATTTTTGGTTTTTTGAAGTACAAGGTACTTGCCTTCTCTCAGGCAACACATGTAAAATCAAGTGTCTGAGTTAGGTCTTGATTGCACCAAGACTCATTGGACCAGCTGTGAAGCTCTAGGAATACCAAACCAACATAAACATGCTCAGAATCATGCCCTGTACATCTCTAGATACCTTACTGAGCTGAATAGAAAAAGTAGTATTTAAAAAAAATTCTCTGTACCCCCTTCTGAAGCATATCTATAAAGCCTATGTTCCTCTTCCAGTGCTTATTTGACATGGCATATTTTTACAGGCAAGGGAAATTAACACAATCCTTTGTCTTTAAACCACTTTGCAGTTGTCATTTGATTTTGTGGACTGTTAATTCAATGTGCCCTATTTATTTTAGCTTGTCCCTGCATGTTATGGAAAGGATAAGTTTTGAAGGCTTCTGACGACAAGCCTTCTTTGAGGTCCATCCCAGAGAGCTTTCAAGAGTTGTATTTTCGGAGTGGTTCCTCCAAGTTCAGGGAATGAAAATATCCTGTTCTAGTGGCCATCAGTGTCTCAACTGCAGCTGAAACACCTCTCCAAACATCTGCAAGGATTTGTAATCCCAGTGACTCCTGTGTTGCCCTTCATCCCATCTCCTGACTTTACTGCCACTGCATCTGAGTGCTTCTACAGTGTGAGTTTTGTTTGGACTCCTGATTAAGATGTTGGGCCCTGAAGCTTACATGTCTCCCAGATTGCAACCACACACACAGGAAGCAACAAATACTTCTGATTTTCTGGAGCAGAAAGAACTGCTATCAGATCATCAGAGTTATTTCCTGCCATCATCACTTGCTTCTGGAAGACCGGTCTCGCTCTCAGCCACAAAGGAATATGGATGATTTTAGATGGTAAACAGGATCCACCTGTTCTCCATCATATTGTTGAGTTGTCCAAGGATCTTACAGTAGGCAAGCTTTGACCATAAGGTAAAACTCCACTTGAGTAAAGCAGGGCATAGGTTCTTCTTCAGAAGGGCTTTAAGAGGAAAGAACACAATCATCCAGGCTAGCAAAAGAATTCCTGAGGATGAATCTGGCACTGGACAGAGTGTATACGTTTCATTATAAAGTCTACATGAATACAGTTGAAGGCACGGAATGTCTCTCCCCAACATAATTTACATCTCCTATGACACTGTATGATGTTCCATTTCTCTCTCAATTAAAAAAGCAAGTAATTCAACCCATCTGAGAGCAAAAGCAAGGTGCAAGGAATCTCTGTCTTCAAATAGGATGAGCGAGTGCTAATGAAAACCAAGAGTTGAGTGTGAGTGTGTTACAAAGAAAAACTTCACCTCTGAAAAGGGTTTTGTGTTTCCCTGAAGCCAGGAGTAGCTGCATTTGTACCAGCTCCACCGCCTGTCTGATATTGATATGTCTGAGTTGTCTTTGAAAGTCTGGCTCTTTCTTCTAATAGATAAATATAAAACCAGATTATTTTCACCCATCTGCAAGAGAAATCATTATGAAATTAACCAGTGATCAACCAAACCACATGGGGAGCTCCGAAAGACTTTTTAGGCTTTTTCAAATGACTGACTGTTCTCTCTCCATCTGGTTGTATTTAGCTCTGAAATATAATTTTTGGTGCTGATCACTTCTGGGTAGACCATACAATTAAGATATTTGAAAAACAAACATTTTTAAACCACTGTCAGGGAGATGACTGAAATGACATCCTATTTTCCAAGAAGATTGTTGGGAAAGGGAACCTGAAAGCTTAAGATAACACTGAAAAGGAAACAGAAATAGTCCAGGGAGGGGAAAAAAAAAAAAAAGAAAAGAAGAAAAAAGAAGCCCAACAAACAAACCCACCCTCACAAGTATTTTAACTGCTTCTCTAGTACTTTCAGACTAATATTATTTGTAAGCTTTCAGAAATCCAGCCTGGTTTCAGTGTATTTCTATGGATTCATGCTGCTACATGAGGAACGTATTACTGAGAAGTGGAACCTGCAACAGTTAGAACACAGGAGATATTTGCAACAACAGGAAGAATTTCAGCCCTGTAACTCTGTTTTGGACTTTACAATATCAAATTACAAGCAGGAAGGATGGCAGGACTGAAAGCCCAGAAACGAATTTTGACGTGCCTCTCTCTCCTGGTACCCTGCTACTAATTTCTTTTTCCACCTAAACTCCGCTCACTTTGGCTCACCTCCCAGTATCCTTGGGCAGCTGCGTTTTTCTTCTTAAACCATTCCAAACCTGTTCATTGCTGAAGATAAGTGCCTGGTGCATTCTCACCTAAAGATGATTTTAAGCCAGGAAATTTGGTATAGTTCCATTTTGACTATTTTATCAGTTATAACCAAGAAGATAGAGACGGTAAAAAATAACCATATGTTTCAGTGGCTGGTGCAGGAGTACAAGTGTTCAGGAATGAGCCAGAAATGAACAGCTTTGAACTCTTGCAGAGTTCAGATATAGATGTGAACGCTCTATATAATCCATTTAAATCAAACCAAAATCAGGGTCTACATCTTGGTGGAGGCTTAACCCAGGCCTCAGAAGAAGAGGTAACGCCTGTCTCTAGCAATAGTACTGCCACTGTAATCAACAGTGTTTTGAAAATAATTGGATAGCATAAGGATGGGGTATATCTGGATTTCCTCGAAGTCAGTGGCCACCTTTGACTGAGGAGAGAAAAGGCTTTGTATCCTGCAAAGGAAGTTGACAGGGAGGCCAGCATAGAAACCTCCAGAATCTGAGATAAGTTTTGGCTAAGCCTTTTAATGCTTGGATATTTAAGCAAAGATAACCTCCAGCTTTTGGCAGCTCTGCTCACAACTAGCTGAAACAGAGAAGGACCAGGTAATTATCTGATGTGGTAAGAGCAATTATGGGAAGTGTGTAAAAGGTAAGGCAAATTCTACCTGACACCAAGGCTTGCTCTCACATCTGGGATTTTCATAGCCAACGTGAGCTGTTTCCCTTTCCCTTGGATTTTAATGTTTGCTGAAATGCATTTACCGGTGGGGTAAGCCTTGACATCGACTTGCCTCCTTCCTAGTCAACCCTCCAAAATGCTGTAACATCATGGGTTTGCGGAGAGTGGGGAGTCAAGTCCTAGCTCCTTCTCCCAGTCTGTTACTAGGATGGGAGGTTGTATTAATTCTTAATTTCCCATTTTTTGGACTGTTGTTCCTCAGAACGTGGTTATAGTCAAATCCACATATCTAGACCTCCCCAGACTTTGGGAAGACTGCATCCCAGCACATCAGCTCTTCTAAGCAGTGTGCAGGAGTTGCTGAATCCCTGGAAAGCACCTAGGGAGCTTCCATAAACACCTTTTAAAATGATAATGATAGTTAATGACCTAATTTCCCAGCCAGCCAAAATACCTGCGGAATCAAAGTCCCATATCTGAATTAATCTAAACTCCTGGGAGGTTTTGTTCTGGACTTAATCTGCACAATTACTGCTTTCTGTCTGGCGTTTTTTGAGCCAAAACAAGACCTCAGTTTAAATACCCACATAGTCACAGATAATTTATTTTCTGTAAAATACCAGAGATTGCAGTATTGTATAACAGGAAGGGGTCTCAAGAGAAATGGTATTTTACCACCCTCCAATGAGGCAGATGTCTCTGCAGAACATACTGTAGAGACAGAAGTCAAGACTCAAAAAACTTCAGCAAAAAGAGTGTACATGTCCTCCTAAATTTCTTGTTTACTTTACAGTTGTATCTTTCTTAATTTCCAACCCGAATTTTCTTTGCTGTAAATTGGGATTTTTTTTCCTCTCATCTCTTTGTCAGTTGCTACAGTAAAAAAGTCAACGTCAACCTCTTTAAACCAACTTGCCACATATTGAAATAATTTATCATGTCTCTCTTAATATTTTCTTTCTTCTTTAAACTAGCTTGTAGTATGCCGTGACCTCTGAATTTTACTGATAACTTCTGCCTGTTCTAGAAAGGCATACAAGCTGCATTGCTGTTAAGTTCAGAATGAGACCCATCTATCTGGGACTCACTAGGCAAATCTATGCAAACTAAAAAATCAGCATATTTTGCCTGCTCCTGCAAGACAGTCTTTTGTGGTGAGTTCCTCATAATTATCAGTTAATTGTCGTGGATCCCATGTTGCCAAGAATTTGAAGATGTGGAGATTGGATGCTGGTACAATTTCCAGCTCATAGGTTACTTAGCAATTCCAGAAAATATTTCAGCACCTCCCTACAGCCACATGCCCACCAGCCTGTGTTCTGATATAAATGGCATTAACAGGGTTTCTGACTTGTGATACCACCTCTCTTCCCTAGTAACACTCGATAGAAGTGATTTGATTTAACCTATCTTTTCTTGGAAATCCTCTTTTGCAAAAACATTTGTATGGTTAAAAAGTCCATAAAAGTGCATGGAATGTTCTCAGCCTGAAAAATGTATAGAAAATCCTAATTCTAACCTAATGAAAGAAACATATTTTCCCCTTCCTTGACTTCAGCTTTCTGTGACCATTAGACAAAAAATGCCCAGCTTACATGTTAGGTCTGCTTAGTACAGATTGCTTCCAGTTTTGCCAGCCAATCTTTTCCTCCTAGCACTTAGGTACTTCTGATGAGAAAACAAGGATTTGGGACCAGCTCTGAGCAGTAACCTTTGGAGTACTTACACATCATTCACCAGAGAACAAGTCACCTCTCTCCAAAATTGTGCCAGTGAGATGTGGTCAATGTGATGTGAAAATCCCCACACTCCACTCAGTGGGAATAGATGCTGTACAGAAACTTGAGCAACATCCCATTGTGCATCCTTCCTAGGAGCAGAGCCATTTCCCACTGGTCCTCATCAAATTCCACCTCTGCACCCAGAGAAGCACAGCTTCACCTTTGTGGTAAAGTTTTATTTTTAGTTACGACCTGTTTAAAATGCCTTCATCTTCTCTGTGTGTTTAGAAACTCTCACAGTTCCTGACTGGACTATGTAGAGAAAACCATTTTCTCTTACTAAACAGATAAAAGCACATGATGATATTTTTCATTTCACGGGTACTTAACCTGTTTCTAAATTACAGATGAGGATTACTTACATTTGCTTAATGTACATAATGTACATTCATTAGGAGGGGAAGTCACATAAACTGCATTCATGCTGTGTTTCTATTCACTATTGTTTAAAATCCATCCAAATATGAAATTATATACATTGCACCCAGAAAAACAATGAGGAAACAAAGAAGATCCATAGGCTGTTAGTGTTTTATAGGGAATAGAATAGATTCCTATAGCCATGTGGAACCGATGAGCTGAAATATACTACACCATGGATTATACTTTATGCAACTGTATTTGGTAACATTAAAAAGTATGGAGGGATCCAATCGAATCTCTGAAACAGCAGGATATTAGGAAATAGCTAGCTTGGACAACCAAGTCCAGGACTTGATTAGCAGCCTGCTTTGGTACATGTGAAACTGATATTTTTTTCACTCGCTTCCATTATACCTTTCCCATTTTTTCAGTGCAACTCGGTTTTCCTGGCCTTGATCACAGTGAATCACCAGGAACGCGAACACTCAGCCAGCATACATGTTACTTTATCTGCATTGCTTTATGAGTTTGCAGGTGCCAGAACAGAGTTCAAACACTTCTTATCTTCAATTTCACAAATACGTATACATATAAAAAACAGGAGTACTCTGTAGCCCAATACATTTTCCATTGAGGGCGAAGACTTTTAATTTATTTTACACAAGTCTTCTAATTATTTCTTTAAAAATGGCATTTCAATCTATATTCTGCATGAACTGTATTAATATAGTATTAGTGTTATTAAAATAATTTACTGTTGAGTCACATTCTGAATTCCTTTCTTAAACCAAATTGCTATTGGCTTGCATGTGAGTTTTGTCTGAGTGAAGACTTCAAATTTTAGTCCATGTATGACTCCTACTTCCATGTAATTCATTACAATTTTTTTTTTAAAACAGTTATGTCTAGCTACAGATGAAATGCCGTGATGAGTGGGATGATCTACAAGTCATTTGAAAGACTGTACAGCAACATTTCACTGTGAGATAGGATGACAGAAAACTAACACCATTACACCTTCAGTGAAAGTTTGGATAAAAAGAATCAAGTTGCCATGCTAGAAAAAAAAAATAAATCAGTGCAGGATTTTGTAACATTTTGTCTTGACACTGACACTAAATGAGCCCAGTTTTGCAATATATACCAAAGTTGCTCAGAGCAAGCTACTGAGAATAGAAGAACTAGAAAGTTCAATTTGAGGCTGGAAATAAGTTCATCAGAGGACAGACTGGTTTTGCAGCATCCTCTAGGATTGGACTGGGAATTACACTGACAGTTGGACTGGATGATTGCTGCAGGTCCCTTCTAACTGAAAGATTCTATTCCTATTCTAGTCTAGTCTAGTCTAGTCTAAACATGCAAGGGTCTGAGAGAGTCCGTCCATACAGTCTGTACAAGTCTGTTTCTTGACACCAAGCTAAGCGTTTGTCCTATTTTTAACCCAGTGTTCATCCTCATTGCTGTGTGAGAGCAAGATGTACCAAACAGGAGAATCATAGAATCATAGAACATTTTTGACTGGAAGAGACCTTCAAATCATTGAGTCCAAACTTTATCCTAGCCCTATCCCACTAAACCATGTCCGTCAGGACAACATCTACCCATCTCTTAAACACCTCCAGGGATGGCGACTCAATCAGCCCCCTGGGCAGGCTGTTCCAATCCCTGACGACCCTCTCAGTAAGGAAATTTTTCCTAATATCCAACCTGAACCTCCCCTGGTGCAACTTAAGGCCATTTCCCCTTGTCCTATCACGCACCACTAGGGAGAACAGATCAGCCCCCACCTTGCTACAGTCTCCTTACAGACAGTTGTAGAGATCAATAAGGTCTCCCCTCAGTCTTTTCTAGGCTAAACAACCCCAGCTCCCTCAGCCTCTCCTCATACAACACATACTCCAAATTCTTCACTAGCTTGGTGGCCCACCTCTGCAGTGCCTCGATGTGCCCCTGGTAGTGAGGGGCCCAAAACTGGACACAGCACTCGAGGTG